>NW_018020692.1:235281-367781 GCF_002006095.1 Pseudomyrmex gracilis
TGCAAGAACGTTGTTCAAGTTTTGAATCCATTGTAAAAATCGCCGCGACGTAAAAACTTGATGTAAAGAAATCACTGTCATAAAGGTAAATGAACAGCTGATAAGCAGAAGCTTGGCATGAGTGTCCGTAACAGTGCTGTTAACGTGACACAAACAACAGAATTTTAAACCGATAAGCCCGCGAGGTTTAAATTAAAAATTCCGGTTATTTTTTTATCATGGTAGTATACGAATTCGCATAAGACTCTCTGTTCTACAACTCTCTCACTTCTACAATTTGTGTACTTTGACGCCAATGCGCATGAGCGCGTTGAAAGTACCTTACACGAATTGTACACGACGTGAATGAAGTTTCCGAACAACCTCTAGCACTGGAGGGAACAAATGACAAAATTATCAGCACGGTTACACGAGTGAGTAACCGAGAATCTCGAGAAGACATATCAGAGACAATCCGAAGCGTATAATTTACGTTATCGAGATGTATCACATCGCGTTGGTGATCTGGTGTGAAAACAAAATCGCATTTTGTCATCTGCGACGCAGAATATTGCCGCAAATTAGCACTAAAATATCAGAAGCCATATCGTATTAGTAGAAGGGTGTCATCAGTAGTCTATGAGTTGGTGAGTCTGGATAACCTTACCTATGGGTCGTGTATATGTAAAAGATTTTAAACCCTACTGCTACCCTATTCCGGACAATCTTGATGATTGATGTTTGTCGAAAATTGTTGCCATTTTGTTTGGTGACGGGTTGTGCGATCGTTGACCGAGCGGAGAGGAGCAGTGGAAACGTCGTGAGACCGCAGGTCTCTGGTGAGTCGGTTTGCTTTCGTTTATTCACCGTATTACTGTTGATTTTTTTTAATGTGTGCGGAGAGAATCAACGACCAAGTCGTCGTTGGTTAAAACTTCCTCGATCCTCCTCGGGTTGGGGGGAATTGTGACGTGACACTTTTCGTGTCCGTCACAAGGATACATTTCCGGCCGACACAAAAGACGGTGAGCTCGCGTTTCCCACCTTTTAAGGGAGAGCAGCTCGTTAAGTCGCGTAGCGCAAACGAAGGCGCTTAAGAGGATGCTGAACTGACGATTAAAATTTGATTTTTAATCTCTTCACTGTCCGGAAAATAACGCCTTCTAGTCGGATTGAAACGGAGGATAGATGTGTCTCTCTCCTTGTCTTTCGTTTATCGTCCGTCTTCTTTTTAGAATAAGACAGATTCGCTGTTTTCTTTTTCGCGTTAAGTTATATAACTTTGGTGCTTCTGCTATACTAATTCTAATTTTCTACTACTGTTTCTTAGAAGCTTCAAAGTTTTTTTCTGAAACGCTCAAAATATTCGTTTATGTCTATAAAATGGAAAACTATAAACTTTCGTTTGGAATCATCTGTCAATTTTGTATAGGAAGTAAAAATGTACTAACTTCAATAACGGTCCATAAACTTTTTGTCGTTTTTCTTGTATTTTTCTTGAGTTTTCCATTTTTTAGCATATTTTCTTTCATTCTAGAGAAGCGTTTTTCATTCCGATCAAAAACTGCAAAATGAGAAGTAAACTATGAAAATGTGATAAAACAGGACATTCAGCATCCTCTTAATTTCGCGAAGGCGCCTTGCGCCTATGTCATTTGACAGGAGCGTTATCCGACAAATTGTTCCATTAATATTTTTATTTTCTGCGCATTTTGTTGCCATTAAGGTTTTGCGACATTTTTGTATTATTCTTGTGTGCCGTGCGGGCCGCTCGGCGGCTATTATGTAATTTATTTTCACAGCGCGGAAAAAGCAGCACACTTTAGGTAGTCGGCAAATAGAATGGAACGAGGAAGAGAGAAGATAGAGATAGCGAAGAATCCAGGAGTGTAAGGCGTCAAAGGCACAAGATACTTGGCAATTTCGATGGCGGACTCAAAAGGAGAAGAAGCACTCCGATCTCCAAAAATCTGAATCGGAACTTCCACTGGAGTGACAGGCTCGGTGATGCTGAGAGATGAGTCTCAGCAAGCTTATCTCATAAAATAATAGGAGCGGAGCGGGCCTGATACGGCCAAGAAAGGGCCCGAGTCGTTATTATGCCGGGCACGTGATTGACACGTGGCCGCTGTCAATCACAACGCCACGGAAGAAAGAATCTGATTGGCTTAGCTACCTAGCGCGAAGAACAGCGCTCAATGAAAGAGAGTAATTGCTGAACGATGCGAGTTCATTGTTGCAAGTACCGCGGGCCGCGCGAGTTCATCGTTCCGTCTAGTGACGTGGCCAATCGAAGAACAAGTTCTTGGTGAAGTGTGTCCCGACGGATCCCGAGGAGGACACAGAAAGAAAAGATCCCGAAAAGGGAAAAGTGCCGAACAGCTGACTATATTATCCGGAAGACCACCGACGAACGTAAGTGTGTCGTTGCTTCTCTTCCGCACATTTCACGACTTCTATTGTTCGTGAGTCTTGACGGGCCACCTTGCGAGTTTGATGTTGCGCAATATGTTCCCGAAAATCTATTGTGTTGCGTTTCGAGGTTGTTTATTGTAATTATTGTAGATATTTCATTGCCACTGCTCTCGCCTTTCCGTCGCGGTCGCAACAATCCGATCTCTATCATTACTCGTTATATTGAAGCGTTACATGTTTTTTTGTTTGTTTTTTTTTTTTATGTTTGTATCGTGTCGAATTCTTATGTCTACCGCGTTCGCGGTAGTGATATGAGCAAGATTTANTAGCGTTTATATTGTCGAAAAATCGTAGCTGACGGCCGCGGGAATTAAGCGTGACAGAAAAACTACCGATAACTGCCGTCTTGTCAAATAGTACACGGAGAATTAAAATGAATTACGTTAAACTCGTGAGTCGTTTATAACCCTCGACCGTCATACGTCGCATAAGTTGCAACAATCTATTTGTTGTTGAACGCAATAAACTGTCACATGTTGTTATTTTATTTTTCATCTAATTGTGTGCATTATTTACTGATTAAGTTTCTCTGCTTTTAAACAATACCGCCTCCTGAGTCCACGCGCCTTTCCGTATTTAATACTTAAGAACCGAGCTGCCGAAAATACATGCCGTCACGTCCAGAATGAAATAAAGTCGAGTCTTAGAGTATAAATTTTGAGGACGGCGTGATAATTCGCGCCTGGCGACTAATTACTTAATCTTCGTGAGTAGAGTCTAATTAAAATCTTGTAAAAGACGTGCCGAAGGTGTGCCGTATCTTCGCAATAAAATCCAAAGCAAGGTGCGCGTCACAATATATTTAAGTATGTATATATATATGTATGCATATATAAATATATACATATACAGGGTGTCCGACAATTAATGTAAAAGTGTTCGTAGACAGGTAGAAGAAGTAAAACTGAGTCAAAAAGAACCATTTTCCTGAACCATTTTTTTCTACTACATATAATAAAGGAGTAATTATTGAATAAATCAAGCCAATCATCGCCGACCTCTAGCCAAACGCATGTCTTACTAAAGTTAGTTTCCATAATCTCCATTCACTGTTTCGTTTAACAAGTTATTTGCATGTAATAAAAAGTATTTCTTGTTTTATGTTACAATAAGGAACTGACGTATGAAGTAATTCGACGTAACTAATGTGATATTGATATTTCTTTAACTGTATAATACTCTCTGGAATACTTTAAGTTATTTCTATCTCATATAAGATCGAAATAATAGATATATATCTACTGTTTTTACCAGCTGTATGTATAAATTTAATATACTGTATAACTATATACTTGCAAAACATCGAAAAAGTATTTCAAGTTGAAATATCGTTCCAGCGTAACTTTTTACTAAGAACTTTCTATTAGTACCATTAATGTAGACTGAAATATGTTTGTCTTTTAAGCATATATATAGAGAAAGATATACACTAGTATATGTAAATGTATTAAGATGGAATGTACCACTTTCATTGTATTATAAAAAAATCTAGATTCAAATAAAATATTTTATAATAAGATGTTACAAATCTTTAGAGAGAAAATATCACCTAAGAGACTCATCATTCCTATATACAACAATAAAATAAATCTGTTTGTTCATAAAATAAAACTACTGTGTATGTTGTATATTGTATTGTAAAATTTTCGGCGCAGAATAATTCGGTTTGATTTTTTTTTGAATGTTTAGTCTTTTCGGATTTGTAATTTTATTTTATTACTTGGTGTTTATGTTTGCAAACAAAAAATTCATTATCTACCACGTGAATATTAAGTTCACTATTATTATCACTATTTTGTGTTAATATCTTTTTAACAAACAGTGAGCACTACTTAAAAACTTTAGCAAGCCACTCAATGTCACGATTTTGACATTTGACAAACTCAAAAAACTGCTTCTTCAATCGGCCTAATTACCGAAACTAGCACTTCAATGTCGCGTAAATACCATTGCAAACAATTTTAGGTTACTTATAATGTAACAATAAATATAGCCAAAATCGCAAAGTTTGTCACAAGTAACATTAATTTTTTTTTTAAATCTGACGTATTCGACCGATTTCGCAATCGGATTTGTTTTCAGCGATTAACCATTCATAGGAAACCACTTCGTTTATTCAGGTTTCTCACTATCAGTTTATTTTTGTAGATCTGTATAACTTGTGTGCCGCACATCGTCGTTCCTACTGACACTACATCTTTTAAAAAAGAAATATTGTACATAAATGTAAGCATGAAGAGAGATGAGAAATTGGAGAGGATATCTAATACGAAATAAATAAATCCACACAGTGACATAGAGCACACACTTTATTTCTCAATTAGTATTATAATAATTCATTTAGCATTGACCGAAATCGAATATATATATGTATATATATATATATTGTATATTTCTTTTTAAATCGAGGTCAATATAATCGTAGTAGATTAATTTATTACCAATACAAGTGTAATTAATCGTAATGTATTGTCTGAAAGTATCACTGCGTTGCATCCACTGGTCGTCCCCTTTGCATTTCGTCAAGATGGGGATGTCAACGGAAACGGCTCGTGAGAGGCGGGAGAGAAAGGATAAGAAAGGTGCGAGGTGAACAAGAAAGAAAAATATTATCTCAATATAGGAGGAACAGCACGAGAGTTGCGACGCAACTCGTGTTTCCCGCGAATCCCGGATTTTCTGGCGCTTACAAAATATAAGTAGGGCCCGAGGTAAAAATCTTTCCGGGAAACATGAGATTCGTCGTCGAGTTATTTTTCACACGCTTACCGATGTGGAAAGAGAAAATCTACATCCGGAGAAAGATGCATGAAAAAAAGGGAAACGAAGAAGAGAAAGATGATGATCTTGATAAAACAAATGGGGAAAGAGATAGGAAACCAGAAGCTTCTTTCTCTATGACCAAGGATGCTCAGTGATTTTTCTTTACGGGGATCGATGTAGATCCGGCGCGTCCGCTCGATCCCCAGAAGTTAGATTACAATTAGAACGCGGAGGGTTCGTCGCGCTCGCCCGCAAAAACCGCGCGTTATGATATTTTTTTTAATTATATTTCATATTATCTTTTTTGTTTTATGTTTCTTTTACGTTTCACTCACAAGTGCGCGTGTCTATATATAAAATAAAAATATAGTAGCTCGCACTGCAGATAAAATATCGTGTGTAAAGTGATTTATTGTGTGATAAAAGATATCAGTATTGAACGAATTGATGAATTTAATTTCTTAAACATTGCCTCGAAATTCAAAGATTACGAAAGAGGTGACGGGAGACAGCATGTATATGGGGATGAGAACGCATTGTTTTCTTCGGGCGAGAACGCGCGAGCTTTCCGCCGAACAATATTTAACATGTAACAATAGCCAACATTTATAGAATAAGATACCGATTTAGTATTTATCATTAAATTCATTCTCTCTCGCGATCGCGCTAATCTTGCCTTTTCTCTTTACCGCGCTCTGATAATCGCGCGAGCCGGTCCACGAACAATCGAAACGCAAAGTGCGGACCGACGCGATTTGTTAAATTAAACAACGTATCACGCAGCAATATAGATTTCTTCTCGCACAGATAGTAATAGAGCATATAATATATATATATATATATCTTTCTCTCTCTTCCCAGCGCAGTGTTTCTCAAATTTGTTTTCTCCCTCTGCCGATCGACGAGAACTCGATCGATCAGGGGCGGGTTTTTACGTGAACACTGAAAATATTTAAATTTCAGGCCTCCAGCTCTTTGGAAACTATTTTTAAGTATATTTCATTCAAAAATTGTTTTAATTTTCGAATTAAACAGGTTCTGAAGTTTTTTCTTAAACTGTCGCACTGCATATATTCTACTAAACAATTTTTGTATGACTTTTAATTTTTCGATTTAAAAAAATATATTTATTATAATGTATATTGTATATATATTGTAATTAAAGCACATGAATAGAGAATGATCGTATATATTTGTTTGATACAATAATACGAGATGTTTTCTTCAATTTCTTTGACAATTATTCATTGGAGACCTAAACATTATTGACTTCAAACTCTGAAGAGTTTTTCACCACCCGTCCCTGCAAGATAATTAGCGTTTTATTGCTATCATTCTAATTGACAAAGCATCGCCGGCCAACTGTTACAACCAGAAAATAATCCCATCACGATCAAAAGAGTTAAAGTCAATTCTGATTCTCGATTACTTGCGCTGAAAATTAAATTACTTTGATTCTATTTGTTATATATCACATTTTCTTTGGCGCACTTCTAAGTTTATTAAAACTTATGACGAAAAAAGAGAGAAAGAAAGAGAAAAAAAATTCTTTTATCTACTTACAAAGTAATAAATCTCAAATTTTTAATTAAATTCTCGCTATTGTTTCAACTATTATATTTATTTTATTATATATCATTATGTGTGATATATATTTTAGCTCAATAAATAATTTGTTCTTGATTTTTTAGAGATATTCTTTCAGAGATTATTCGTCATACTGATTATGTGCGCAAATCACGCGAGTAAACGAGAATGCAGATGTCATTTTCGACATTCGCATTTGCGCGATACGAGTTTTTTTTCGTTTCGCAAAAAACGAACGTTACGAACAAAATTGCTGGAGCGAGAACAAATGCGGTTTCACGTGATTTTTTTTTTGTCGTTCGCGACGCAAACGAAGAATTAATACAAATTTCGAGAATATTATGCCTCGCGCATTTTAATTAGCGGAGAAGTAATTTATCAATTTGCTTCGCATCGAAAATATAGCGAATAGCCCTCTTTTCCTCTCCCACTTTTGCTCCATTTTGGCCCCTCCCTCTTTTCATTTCCTTAATCTGTCCGCGCAACGTTTTGAGAAACACTGGTCTAGCGATGTGGCCGCCCCCACCGGCTAAACATCATGGTGTTAAACTCTTAATAAAATGCACAGCATTGATAACACCTTCCGAAAGAAGTTTCGTTTTTTTTTATCTCACAGCGATAATAGTGTAGGTGAAACTCACGCGGGCTTTTCCCCCTCACGGGTTCTTGTTTTCCCTTCGTTATTACATTAGTTCGTCCCTCTCTCAAGTAAGGACTCGACTGGCGACGGTGACACGTAGAACAAATTTTACATAACATCGGTGATACCATATTCCATCAGAGAATAATGTACAGACGGCTGTAAATAAACGTGCTTTTGTGTTGAAAAGTGAACATCCCCCGACTCGAAATGTACGTCTAAATATATTCTCTTGTCTCTAAAATATGTCGTCTTTTATAAATGTGTATACATCGCGTATATATTGTTCAAATAATAATTTCAAAAAGGAATGTAAGTTAGAGAGATTAATATCCACTACTTTAAGCCGTTCGTTTTTGCTTATAACATCGCGCGATACAGTTATACGTGAAGAAACTTCTCTCCTAAACTTTAAAAATCGCGTTAACGCTACGAGATCTATTCTTTAGAGAATCTCTACCTACTATACCGAAGGATTTTCAAACGAACGGCCAAAAATCATCTCGAGAAGCTATAGAAAAATTATATCCTACGTTTTTTTCTAGATATTTATTTTTTACTCTAATTAACAAACTCGCTCGAGTCGAAAGATGTTCATTGCCATTCTGGATTTGAGTTTTTCAAATTTACAACACTCAATCCGTTTCATCGGTGTGAGAGATCGCGCGAATGGTAACAATGAAAACACGCGAGCAATGACAAAAAAAAAAAAAAAAAAAAGACAAACAAACAAAAAAGCCGTCGTGTTCCCACCGTCGCCCTTATCGACAATATGTATGTACGTGTAAGTAATATATACTCTAATGTCATTATACATTATGCTTAGCAGATATCGCTTGAAGATTTTTTTTTACCTAAAAATCCACGTGGCAACGAATAACCAAGTTTCCTTAATTACTTTCATTGTTCTGGCGGTTGAACTCTCGTACAGAAGTCACACAAAAAGGGGAAGGAAGAGAAAACCTTAACGATCGCAGGTCGCGCGGGTCTGCAAAATCATTATAATTGTCGAAAACGCGCGCTAAATTGTACTAAACGTAATTGTACTTGTGTGTGTAAGCACGGTCTTTTCTGAGATAAGCAATAAATGCTAACTCAAACGGTAAGTCTTATTCCTCATTCTTCGTTTTACTCTCTTGACGATAACGGTACAACGACGAGAACGATATTAAGTGTCTGGTCTTTTCCAACTTGTATATGCGAAAATTACAACAAATTAAATAAGTATCTTAATTACTTAAAACTTATGTTAAAACTGCTTAAAATTATCGTCAGCAAAGTTCGAACTACGTAACTTACGCGACTGACGTTGCAAAGTCGAAAAAGTTTCGGCTGTGTGTGTGTGTGTGTGTGTGTGTGTGTGTGTGATGTAAATTTCATGAAACAAAAAGTAAGAAAAATAGCGCGTAAAAATTGCACTATCTGCTTTTTGCGAAGTAATTTCGCGTAGCTTTAAAAAAACTTTGTTGATTTTTATCACACTCAATAAGTGTTATCATTTAATTGCACAAAATTCTGCAATTTCGGGAACGTCTTCATATTCAAACCAAATTATTTTTTCTCTACCGAACTTGAATCTCAGCTGAAGATTTGTTGATTTTTTTTACATATAATTTGTATATTTCTAGCATAAAAAATTCAAGAGAGAGAAATGTGATTTTTGTCTCTTTTCTAATTGATAAATATATTTCGATCGTAACGTTCTATATTATCCTGCAATCAGTTTGCTACAATTATATAAAATAAGTTTAATGATGCGGAAATACAAGAGATCACGTAAAAGAATCTACAATCCTATAAAAAAAAAAAATAATTCAATGATTATAATAAATACATTTGCTAATAATTCATCATGATTAACATCACCGAAAGTTTTTCGACCGCAAACATCGATCGAGATCATCGATACGAAAAACAAAAAGCTAATATCGAGCATTATCTGTACAAATATAAATTGATCACGACTTCGTGGAAGAGATTCGCCGCCATTTTCGAGGTATGCTTATAAAGTAAATCTTATAAAGTAATAATTTTCTAACTTCTAGCTAGTGTCATCTAGCAATTAAAAAAAAAAAAAAAAAAGAATAGAACGCAGACGAAAGAAAGAAAGAAGAACGGTAAAAACGATTGAAAGAACTCGGATTGAGGAATGGAAATGAACAATCGCTACAATATAATGATTACATATCGTTATGCGAGTATATTATACGAGTATAACGAGTCTGATGCGCCGCGCGGACCAACGCAAAATATATTTATTGACGTGACTGAATGATCAAACTCTCACCATTACGACAAATGACAATCTTAGTTTATAAGAAAATAAACGAAGAAACTTTTCTGACTATTTAGTGATCGAGTAAGCCGCGAATGAAGTAAGATTGCTTTATCAACGTTTATTTATCAAATTCCGTTAATGTTTCTATCAGCCGTATGTTCCGGTCGTATATTAGATAAAAATATAATCAAAAATATATATATGCATGTGTGTGTGTATTTGTGTGCATAACATGATCAGTGAAAAGTCTCGAAATCGTTTTTTGTTTTTTACACTGGAAGCTTAATGATTTTATTTCTTAGACTCAAAAACGACGACGCTTCGTATACATATTTCATAGTTCAAATTACATCTAAAAATGTTTCATAATTTCTTTATTAACTACCTTACAAGTTAAGAGCTAAGAGAGAAAGTTGAAACCGGGAGATTAACGTTAGCCAAACTTAAAACTTGTTCACTAACGAACTATTAAATCTTCTCTTCTTCCTCTCTCCTTCCCAATTCCCCGAAGCAATCTTACTCCATTTCGAAACCCACGTGATACACGATGCGAGGACGAAGTACAATAGAATTATTCTATTCCAAATATTTGGAATAGAGACAAACGCCGAGATTTGGCTCTCATTACCGGAACGTTACGTAGCGCTTTCGGGAGTAAAACGAATTCGAAAAAAAAACCCCTAGAGGCGAAAAACTATCGGAAAATTCGCGCTCCACCGCAATCAATTCACCCCACGCTCGGTCTTTACTCTTTTGTGCACTCGAACTCTGCGGTGAAAATATTCCGAAAGCGTCTCTCCGAGACGAGAGGTGAAATGGAGAATGTAAAAAAAAAAAAAAAAAAAAAGATGAGGAGAGAGCCGCCCTTGACAGTGAACTGCTATTGTAGGTACTTTGATGTGTTTGTCATGTATATTATATTCGTGTGTGTTAAAATATCACGCGTTTCGTGTGATAAACGTGTAACACATCTATATGTATCTATGCACATAATTCTTGGATATACATTCGTGTGTTTGTGTGTATAATTGTGTGATAAATGTATGTATGTGTACCATGTGTGTTTGCGCACGCGAAGGTCCTTACGTCGATAAAATACACTATAACATTGTATATGTACATTAACATGCGTAATAGAGGCTATTCTCGGGTTCGAGGAAAGGGTCTTCTCTCTGTGTAGGGCGAGGAAAAAAGGGGAATAGAGAAACTCGAATCGCGCGTCCTGGACACAAGCCTTCGAGACAACGCAAACGCAAAAATAGTGACGATATTATAGATATTAAGGTAAGAACAGGGTTGTCGAAAGATAGGAGGGGTCTGTCTAGATTTTTAGGCTAGCTGGAGAGTAGAATAATAATCCTGTAATGGTAGACGCTAGTGAACGAATATACAGGCTCTTTGGCTTCGAGATGCGCGGCGTCCTCTTAGGGTAATGGCACTACGACCTGCACGTAGGACACGGGGAAGTAGCCGGTACGACCGTCCACGGTGCGCCCCTCGAACCAATTCTCGTCGATCTTCTGGGTCAAGGTAATCGTCTCGTTCTCCTGCGAGAGCAAAAACCGATTATTAAGACGCTTATCGATTGTCTGTGAGAAGACAATGAAGGGAGAAGAAAAAAAGTGTGTAAAAAAACGCGCTTGGGAAAAACTTCAAACGTTTGTTTAGAACAAGAGAATTCTTTTGACTTACCTTGAACCCAAGTTCACCGGGATTTTCGGGTTCGAAATCGTAGAGGGCTGTGCAGCATGGTGTTCTTTGTGTCATCGGCGTCCTCGCTGGTGATTTGCTCGGCGAGGGCAAAGGCGAAGCTGAAAATAAGTCGGCACGAGTGTGCTAAAAACTACTAAAAGTGGAAAATCTGACAAGAACACGTCTTGCGGTGATTGCTAGTTGTATCACACACGTTCAAAACTACAAAAATATATCTGACCGCTCTAGCGATCGCGGGCTGTTTCGCGCGTGGAAATCACATCGTGTCGGACAAAGCAGCGACAGCGTGTCGATCTCTTTCTAAATGCAAAAACAAAATAACATCGCGCACAATGTGCGCTCGAGGAAAGCGTGACAAAATATACTAAACTCCTCGATAAAAAAAAACAAACAAACAAACCAATATTTAAGTAACAATAGAAGCTGTAAAACAAATTAATTGGAATTTCTGCAGCAAGATACAAATTAATATTTTAATGTCAAATTCAAATGTGAACTAAACAAACATTATATTTTTCTTTCTTGTTGCAAATTATTCAATCACTTAAAAACTATTTAACGCAATTTTCTTCTTCTACGGCACAGGGTGGCAAGGCACTATCTAACAAACGTGCATAGTGATTGGTCGTCAGCATGGTGACACGAGAAAGCGCGGTGGTTAATCTCGAAAGAAAATCGAAAGAAAAAAAAACGAAACAGAAAGTTGCACACGGGACCGATCGCACCAACTCCGATCATTGATGTCCTAATGATCGCCAATTCCGATAAGGGATTTGATGTTCGAATTCCAGATTGCTACTGTTAGATAGACTAAGTAACTTTAGCAATTACGGTCAGCATTAAGCGGACCTTAATAGCGTAACGGTTGGTGCAACCGCTCTCGGAAGGGAATCGTCCCTTGTTTGTTAGAGAGAAATAGAGAAAGAGAGAGAGCAAAAGAGAGAGAAATAGAGAGAGAGAGAAAGAGAGAGAGAGAGAGAGAAAGAGAGAGAGAGAGAGAGAGACAGAGAGAGAGAGACAGAGACAGAGATAAAGAGAGAAAGAGAAGGAAACCCCCATGCAAAGTTTACCATTGGCAGATTGTGGCGGGTTTCCGGCCGGAAATAGCTCGAGCTGCGAGCGCTTCCCGTCCGCATGAGTCGGAGAGCCGGCTCGACTTGCCCCTGTATTGTGTCAGAAGGACAGACATTCAGGTATACCACATTATACACAGAGCACGATCGGAGGAAGAGTAATGAGTGTGATAAGAGTGTGCGTGTTTGTGTGCGTGTGTATGTGTTTTTGCGCGAAATCGCGGGGGTCGAGACTAAAAGCATTAATGTTCGACACGTCAGTGTCTAATTGACAGCAAGATGAATGTATCTGTTGAGTCCCGCGCGAAGACCCACTATCTTCCAGAAACTCTAATCTAAATAACGTATCGATGTTCCATTAATTCTTCAAGTAAGGCTGACGTTTCAATAAACAATGTTATACATGGAAAACAAAGATTTGCTAGATTAGCAAGAAATTAACAGAATCACTATGTGACCAGCAAAAAAAACTTTACCGAGTCTATTGAGATTTTTATTGACAAAACAAAACTTCAATACACTCGACAAATTGGTTTTTGCTGGTCGTGTAATAGCAAAACTTTTTTTTTTTTCGTGTACGTTAATTCGTGTGAAATAAAAAAAAAACTATTTCCGTTCTCTTTATGCGACAAATTATCGATTTCCAATAAGATTAATTTTTAATTGCAATTTGTTCGAGATTTAAATATCAAAAATCGAAACCATAAAATAACTCGGCTGACGTTAGACAAATAAGGGGAAAAAAGAAACATTTCAGAAAGAAAAATTAGGTGGCTCGTGGTATCCTGGTTACATTCGAGACAAGTGCATAGTAAGGATTGTACGTGCGAGAGAACGAAACACAGGAAGATATTCAACATCATACGATATATAGCCCGGGGAAACGCTCCATATGGCGTAAAAGACAGAAGAATGCAATATATTGTGATCAGTGTGGTGTATCAAGTAAAATAAAGGGGTTGAAAGGTAAACACCGGCATGACAGAGAAAGAGAAAGAATATAAAATACGGGAGGAACAGTTAGACAGCCAGACCACCCGAGTGTCGTCGCGTTCTGTGTTGGAGTATCTGTGAAATGCGTTTTACCGTGAAGAGAGAAGTTCCCACCGTTCATGTGGTCCGACATCGGCAATGAGCTCTCCACGTGCAGGTCCGCCAGCGTCTTCGGTACGAATTCCAGCTTCGGCCGGTTCGCCGCCTCTTCTTTCCTGAAGAACAATCGCAGATTCGTCCATGCATAACATTATTCCAGGAACAGATAAATGAAGTTATAAATATAAAATTTCTCCAAAAGGTTAACGCAATGCAATCAAAGAAATCACGTAATAGATAATTTGATCTCGCAAGTGAGTATTATTTTTTTAAAGTACGTCTTAACGTTTTGACAATAAAAAAAATTTGGTAACCGTACGATCTCGAGTACGTACTTCTCCAGAAGTGTTTCCGTTAACGTTCTGAGGATCTCAGTGCACTGTTGATGATAATCGAGGAGACCCTCGCTGAAGGTTGCCAATTGCGCTACTTGTTCCACCTACAAAAAGAACGACATAAAATTCTCTCCTCACCGCGCCGTTTTTTTTTTTGCGCGCGTTTCCGATTAACGACGACAACAACTCACGTCGTTCTCCAACAAATTGAACATGCCCATCTGCGCAAGATGAAGACTCTCCGCGAACTTCTCTTCGGCCTGACGAATCTCGTCGTCTGAAACGTGAGAACCTGTTCGCAAACGGTTGCCCCGCCGACGTATTAAAACACAGTTGCACTACTTTGGGTTGCCTAAAATCTAAATGCTTAAACTACTCGACGCAAGAACAGGCCGCTAAATTATAATTTCACGAGCGCGCATGCGTAGCTACTTCCGACATCTGTCAGAAAGCGTGTCTGAAAGCATTGTTGCAAATAATACCTTGAATATAATACTAGAATTAACATTTCTAAAGCTAACAATGGCGCGGACTTGACAACGCTAGAGAGTCTAAAAAGCTTATTTAAATTTTTTAAATACTTTTTGGACGCGTTTTATATTGTTCAAAGATAGATTACATTCAATTCTTCGTAAAAATTTCATGGAAATTTTTTACGAGCGGGAAAGGAGGGAAGAAAAAAGTACACAAATCAACAATAAATAAAATAAGGGTAATGAGTAATAAATTTCAAGAAAACGTGAACAACAGGTTTTGAAAACGCACAACGAAAGTCACCGTACCAACATGCGGTGACGAAGTGTTCGATCTCGCTGGACTTCCAAAGTGCGGACTGCTAGATCTCTTCCCCATGACTAATAAATAATTCAGTGAGTATCAACAAAGAGACAAGTAAATCGTACAAATAAATAATCAGAAAAAGACAAAAATAAGTTCAAGATAAATCATCATAACGCGACTAGATCACGACGACGACACGTGGGACTGAAAATATCCGCCATCGTGGTGTTAGAAAAATCATGTCTTTTAATTCTAAAGAACATATTTTGTACAAATTTACACAAATTAATATAATATAAATTAATATAACGTAAGCTGTTGCATACATTTAATATTTACATAAACTGCAAGATATAAATAAGAAGAGTGGATGTTTCTTTGCTTGTTTTCGTTAATACAATTTGAACAGCAACAAGCGATAACGATGCGAAACTTAAATCTCTTCTTCGTGTAGATTAAAGAAAGATGTTCTCTTCGCTCTATTTTCCGATCCACGATGTGTAACACTGATTTGTTATTCTAGTTGATTGCGCTCAGCAGCATGCGCGAGCAAGAGATCTTCTTCCTATTATTTCTATAAAAACAAGAGTTGCGTCATGCGTATCTCTGCTCATGCAACTTGACTTTATCGTAACAACAACGCGCTATTCCAAGAGGACGAGAACATCTACGGAACATGATACTATTTTCTCACGCGCATGCCGATAATGAAAAGTGAAGCCGCCTTTCGTATAAAAGAGCTTAAAAACTCCACCAGCGAATTATCAGAAAACAAAAGATGCTGAAAGAAGATGTAAGTGAGAAGTCGAAACAAAAACTACCGAAAGATCGAAGGTTGAAAAATCGTTCAATCGCGTGTTTTTTTAATTGACACGGCAAGTACCAAAACGACACACTGACGCGAAGCGCGGTACGAAGAGATATTAATCCAAATTAAATGCAGAAGGTTTAAAAGATAAAGTGATTCAATAAAACGCCACAAGTGAAAAATTTTGAAAATTTAAAAATGAATATTTCTTGTGGCTACATACCTCGTGATTTTTTGTTTACTGAAGGTATATCGCGTTATTTTAAGGCGTTTTGTTTGCCGCAACAGGAAAAAGAGAATTTCGCATTTGTGCCATTTTCGCGCAATTGTGCCATTTTTTTCGTCCCGCATATCGGAAATTTATTCTCCCCGCTTCGCTGACACCTTTATCTCCGCAAAAATGACGATTTCGCCGTACTCTCGCGACCTCTTGCCATTTTAGAGGCATCGCCGCGTAATGTCGTTTCCCGCGCTTCTCTTTTACGACATCGTTGTCCGGGAAAAATCACGACCGCGCTGCATTTCCGCGCTGTCGGAAAACGAAATCTACCGTCGTTAGTTTATATCCCGTAAACATTACCAGTTCCATATTGATGGTTTTTTTATGTTGACTCTTCAAGTCGCGAGAGCGTACACGGTGAGCGACGTGTTCGTGCAAGGACACGTGTTGTGCGACGACGTCGTTCACTCTCCTGTTTAAATCAATAATAAGAACGCGAACGCGCGCGCGAGAGGACTCGAGATGAGAGAAGCGAGAGAGAAAAAGAGAAATAGAAAGAGAGAGAGAGAGAGAAAGAGAGAGAGAGAAAGTGACATATGCGGAGTAAAACTTTGAATATACCTTTCGCCTGACGTCTTCGCTTACAATCGAAGTCCAGCCTGCGGCCTTGCAGTTTCTTCCGGTGGTGCTGAAACAACAAATCAGAGCGAATCGAACATGCCCGACTGTGGAAGCGCGAGGAAGTAACAAGTGAGCTTGTCACGACGCGCGCCTAGAATACACACAACACAATTCGCCAATAACCGTACCATCACTTCCTTGAGATCCTTGGTTTGCAAATGATGCAACGGCTCGAGGAAATTCTGCTTGATGTTGTCGTCCAGCGAATACTTGACGTCCGCCATCTGCTTCATAGCTTCGCCCATTTCAATGAGACTTTGAGCTGCAAGTATTTGATAAGAAAGACTGAAGGTTAAATATAATGAAGATTTTCCCGCTCAGACGTCGTCTCGCGTTCTATCGATCTTCCACTTTAGATACAAACTTTCACAAAATCACATTCGAGAACATCAATAAATCCGAGGAAGCACAATATGCAAAATTATTTTGCAAAAAACGTCTCGATTATTAAATTCTTATTTCTGCCAGTAAACTGTTACGTGGAAAAAAAAATTTGGAATATAAGAAATGTTTCGGTTTTTAACGTGATATCCTTTCACAGGAATATGTCTAGAAAAAATAATTGTCTAATTCAAAAAAAAAAAAACTAAAATTGTCGAAATCTTTAGAAAAAAATTATTTGTAGATAAATAAAACTATGGGAAAAGATTAATTAAATTTCTTGTTAGTAGTGTTCGGTTTTTTTTTTCAAAAACTTTCGAAATTGCGCGTACCGAAAATGCTGTCCTCGCCCATTTTTTTGCCGTAAGTGAGCATGCAATCGCCGAGTACACCTTCCGGTTGAGGATAAGTGGAAGCCTTTGCCTGACCGCTGAGCTTACTGATACCCTTGACCGCGGCCATCTTCGCTCTTGCTGTCGGATTCGGCTGAAGAAACTCTTTTGTCTTCATCTGAAGTTCCTCAACCAGCTCGCAGGTTACGTCCGTTTTCTGTGTGTGACATGTTTTCACGTGTATAACTGTTGCCTCTTATTGTCAATTTATTACTTTACTGAGAACGCAAAAAAAAAAATTCTTCGTAAAGCTTGGAAGTTTATTAACTATCGAGAACGAACGTCACAAAGCGAAACATTTAAACTTCACTATTGTTCCTCTTGCAAAGAGAAATGTGAAATTTAATAAAACAAAAATTCTCGGTATAGAGAAAACCGTTATATTCTTTCTTCAGAGATATCGTTTCATTGAATAACGTTTGAGATGAACAGAAATTCTTTTATTTTTTACTGTTTTTTTCCGAATGCGAACTCAACTTGTGCGAAGCTTCTCTTAAAGAAGCTTCGAAGTAGAAACCTTATCATAAAAAAAATTTTTCTTTTATGCAAAAAACTTAAAATCCAGATTAACTCTGAAAACCGATTAAACGGATGTGTAATGGATACGTGGACAATTTGTAATTACGAAGAAATTAGAAGCAATTTAAAAGAAAGAATTCGTACAATTGCAATATTCACGAGAAAAAATCCAAAATCTCAAATGTATTACAATTAAAAAAAAAAAAAAAACTAACTGGCGCTCGTGACCGGTAATTGATAAGGCGAAGCGAAAAAGAAACGGGATTAAGTCTTAAAAATTCTGCAATAAAACCGTCGCATAGATCACGTGTAGGTCATTCTTGTGACAGAGAAAGTCGTGTAAAAATGTAAAGTGGCGCTTTTCTCTTCACTCACAAAACCGGCACGGGGCGCAAAAATATCAAACACTCACCCTCTCCATATCCACAAAGTCGACGTCAAGCTTTGTCCCTTCCGCTCCGCCCATCTTCTCCGTCATGTACTGCAAGAAAATTTCATCCTCCTTAGTTCACAATCTACTACAGTTACTACAAGTCCGTAGTGAATCTCATTTGGGTGGTTTCTTAGTCAGACTCGATGAGATTACACGAAAGTAATTTGTACTTCGTAAAATATGGTCGGTACTCATCGCAATCTTGTTATTCAGCTTTTAATGCCGAAGAGCTCGAGCACAAAAAAGTTATTGATGTATCGTAAGGTATTAAAATAATAACAGAATTTACTTTCAAAATTAAATCAAAATTTGAAAAATTTAGAAAAAATTGACACATGTATTTTTTACGTTTAAAAATTTTCAAGTGACACATATAATCATTTTTATGTGCATGTGTGATTTTTATCACGGAATGAGATGGCTCGAGGAAATCTTTTTGGACGGTATAAACTGCTATAATAGAGAAGAACCCATAACGTTTCCGTTAGTTCGACCGCGTTGATTGGACGAGGTCGGCTAATTGCTTCGTAAAACGGAATTATCTTGAAGGACTTCAGATTTTCTCGGACAACGCAATATTTCCGAGAACACGAAGTCAGGGGGTTAAGACTTCGAGAAGAAACGGATATCAAAGACGGAGAAAATATCAAGAGGATGCCAATAATCAATACAATCCGCAGCTTCCTTCGTTAATGCATCGTGATGTAAAATATTGGCACCAACGTTGAATCTTCGCCAATGTGAAAAGAAACACGTATTCTGCCAACAAAAATGTATAAAAATCGATCGGATCGCTTAGCGTGCAAGAGTTCGCGGTGATAATGCAATTTCTTGTAACACGGACATTTTATATCTTGTATATTACCTATTTTCGATCTATATACGTGTATAAAACAGATTTTTCATTTACATTATAAAATTATATAAAATTAAAATATATATATGTATATTTTTATATAACATACATGTTTGAAAATAGATAGAAAATAAATGGATAGAGACGATAAATTTGGTCAGAATCTGGACAGAAAACATATTTATCATTTTGCAAAATTCATTATTTATTGAGTTAATGGATTATTGAATGTGAACGTGTGGGAAGCAATTGGTCCGGACTCTGTAGGCGTCTATGATTTTCATTTGTGACAATCAGCTGATCGCGAGAAACTGTGTCACACATACCGCTCGCTTGTTTGTTTCGCCTCTTTGTTACTTTGCACAATATAAGCTAGGTTTTTTACAACTGAAAATTTATGCACACGTATCGAATCACTTGCTTCCCACACGCGCTAATTGACTCACATTTAATGAATAACTCAAGAAATATTGCAAATTTTGCATAAAATGATAAATGACTTTTCTGTTCAGATTGACCTAATCTTTTTTCGCACCTTGACTGTGTTAAAGTTTTTTTTTGATACCGTGTATGTGAACTAGTGGTATAATTATTTATAAATAGAAAAATTACTGTAGAAATAAATACTGTTGATTACTTTTAAAAATGAAGCGAAAAGTTACTAGTTGGTTCAACGCTGCGAAATTTAAGATCGCAATGCACCGTTATCAGAAAGTAAAAGAGGATCAAAAGTTTTTCAGTGAAAGTTGACTCAGCGTTTTCTCTTGTCTCCTTCTTTCTTTCTCGAGATCTCTTTTGCAACACAAACAACGCGTGAACGAGGATTAAATGGACCAATGATGTCGGAGCTAATTATCGCCGTTATAAGCGCAGACATAAGCTCTTTTAAAGCTGCTCTAAATGCATTGTTCGAGATTTAGTTGATGCAAATCAGATATTTACTCCGTCGAGACGCGGTCGGAATTTTTGACAAATAATACGATCGGAAGAATGTCTGATTATAAATCGCGCTTCAGTAAAAAGCTGACTTTGTCGGCTACGGGGAATTATAATAGCAGGCGCGATCAATCGCGCGTGCAGAAAGAACGGGAGCAAAAGAAGGGGAGAGTGAGATAGAATCTCGCGCAATTAGTCGCGAACGAGCTTTACGAAACGGGATTGTTCGCAAAAGGGACAGCGAGAAGAGAAAGAGAGACAGAGAGAGAGAATGAAAGACCTTGACCCATATTTAAAGACGTCCCACTTTCCAGAGGGACGCAGCACAGGGACGTAGTCGTTACCCGATAGTATAAACGTCATCCTTGGAGTAAATTTGACCCACATCGTGTGTCGCTCTCGCACAATGTCGCACGCGCTTCCTGCCGATGCGCTTCCCATTGCCGGCAGTTCGAATTCTCGCGTGTAAAATAATGCGATAGACGTCTCCGGGACGATGTGGAATCATTCCGATACATTTAAATACATATTAAACATGCTTGTAAATTTGTGACAAGAAAGACAAAAAAAAACTTGAATTTTTTAATGTGAACGTTTGATATCGATATGTGGATTATATGCGCTTTTTTTTTATAAAATTTAATAACGTAATATATCGTGACCTCTCGCGGGAGTGACTTGACCTGAGAATATAGAAAATTCAAGAAGTAATGATATTTGAAAATTGAATATTTGAAGATATATATCGAGGAAAATAAGCCAAATATTTTTAAAGGTCATTGAATTTAATATAAACGCACGGATAATGCATACGACATCATCATATATACGCGACATAATAAAAGATGTATTGCTATTGCTATTACTTTGAGCTGAGATAAATTTCTTTTTTTATTTCAAATTAAATTTTGATATATATTTATAATTCTAAATGGAATTTTTTCTATTTCGCTTCCGTGTTGAAATTACATTTGAAATATTTTACGATTGCGTCAAGGCAATGGGAACAAGCGTAAGTAATAACTAGAAAATTGTCTGCGCGGTCAGTTATTAAATTTCTGTTATATTCCCGGAGAAGAGTAAAATACCGGAGATTTATTAATTTTTTGTTAAGTGCGATTCCGGAAACCTCATAAAATTGATTCTATCACGAATAGGAATCATTTTCCCGTTGCGGCTGCCAATAGCCGTGCGAGAGTTACGTAATGGAATGATTGAAAAGCATCACGATTGTCAGTAAGATTGAAGCTCTCGAAACGTCGCGGTATTTATAACCGGATTCATAAATTATTGCAACGCGCAGCTTGTGCAACTTGATCGGCTTGTACTCAAATTTAATAACGCCCCAAATGTGAAAGTCACGTGCATGTATCGCAAAGCTCTTGACACACATTTCGTGTCGCGCTCTTTCGGCTTTAAAAGCACCTTTAAAGCAACTCACGAATCCGAATATATAGCATCGGTCTAACTAAGGGTTAATTACTTTGCTTAGCGGGGTTCATTCGTGCTCGAAAACGAGGCTTTTGTACCCAATTCGTAACACACACGCGCCAATCGTATCCTGACTGCGTTAATCGGGCGGGTCGAATTTCGCAGACGTGCTCGCCGGCGCGTTATCGCTATTCGAGATTGGAATTGCACATCCGCCGCCAACTAAATTGATGCAGAAAAGAGAGAAGTCACAGAGACATCTGACATTTAAGAAGAGAATGAAACGTTTTAATATGCGCCACGTTAATCCGGGAAATTGTTTATTAAATATTTATCAAATGTCAGACGTCAAATATTTACTTACGTATATACAGATAAAACAATTTGCAAAATTTGCTCTGCGGCAGTACCACGAACATTCTTCTCATTCTGTTTAAATTAATGTTAAAATTACACATACATGTATATACCGCGTTACGCAAAAGTGACAATACAAATAACCGAATGTCTATTATGTCATTATCGTTTTTTTATTTTCCCTCCGTCTATTTTCATTTATTCGTCGCAATTTGTCGCGAAACGTGGTTTCTCTCGTCTTTATTATATTTGTCTTCCGACGCTGCGTTTGCGGTGTCCGACAAAGATACATGCGTTTTTCAGTTTTTTTTGCAGAAAAGTGATCGCAAAGCGTCATCGTTTTCCATAATTTACGTTCCACGAGTAATCTACTTATTCGACGATCGACGTCGAGAGCGTACGTATAGGCGTGCATGGCTCGTTACAAAGAGCATGCACGGGAAAGCGCCCGGCCTATGAATATCCTATGTGTATGCGCGCACACATACACAGAGATCGAATTAAGCTCCAGCAAACACACGGGAACACACGGGGAAAATGGCATATTCTCCAAATTTCGCGCGATCGATCGACGACCTCCCGACATCGTCGTTCCGCGAGGGGTTCGACAACGAAATCGAGGAAAAAGAAGCGTCAACGTCGATGGTAAAAATATCCGCTTGTCGTCGTTCTGATATCGATAACAACCAAGCAGGACATCCGCGACGATACTGCCGCAACGATATTCGTTATTTCGAACAGGCGTAACGCGAGAACGTCGCTACAGCTCGCGCAATGCACTTAGAGAACTCGCCGCAACGTGGTTGTACGTTTGTACGTGTATATACATATATCGCGGCTGAATGCAATTAGGGCGCAGAAAGTGAGGCAGGTGTGTGTACGTGCGTGCTCGTGTACGAGAATGCATGCGCGCGCGTTCAATTCCGGCTTTTCCGCGCGTTCGACGACGTAGCAGCAGCCGCGCAATTTTCGCGATGCGCATCGCAATATTCACGCATTATTTACACACGCGCTTAAGCTGAGGAAACTTTATCGCTTCACGCAGGCGGAAAGGTTTCGTTAGCGCGAAACCGGATCGCATTTAATAAATCGCGACGAGCCGCACGAAGAAAACGACCCTTGCAAATTAAATGGAAATGTAAATTTGCATAACGAATTACGGATATTTGTATTTCAATATTAATTGCAAGTAAAATATATTCAAATTGTCATCGTTGAACATACTTTGCTTAGTTAACACTATATATATACATATATATATATATATATATATACGTATATATATATTTAATTTCATAAAACATTCCGTCGTTATATCAAAATTTTGCTTCATATTCACAGCATTAATTGCCCTTATTGTTTATATCTTTAAAAAAAACCTTTAAATTTTTAAATTAGGTTAATAAGGTCTGCTAAAAAATATCAATGAAAAGGTGATTTTTTTTTAGATTTAACTCACGCGATTTTTCAGAATTTGAAACAAGATACACTAGCTTGATTAATCGCACATAAAACAATACAAAACAATACAAAAGAATAAGAAATTACATCGCGATTTGTTTAATTGTTTTTTTTTCGAACTGATTTTTATAGTCGCTGCAAAGAAAGAACGGAATCACTACGTATTTGTCATAAAATAATTCGAAAGTTTTCATAACGCCGCTGTGAAAGAGAAAAAATAATACTTTAGTAAATATTTCATAGGTATCGTTGTTCCTCTTGCTTATTAACATGAGAATTCGGAGCACAGAGTAAGAGCGTAAAGGTCAGAGAAGCTACCATAAATCTCGCGTGGATCGGCGACGGTAGGTAGTTGGATTTCGGTGGCCACGCATTGTGCGATGGTATTTCCCGAGAAGTTGCATCCCCGCGATCGATAGTTTGCACGTTACACAATCGCGCCCGCAAGCTCTTTTCGGATGCGCGAGGTAATTCGCGTTGTTTCACGATCGCGCGCAGTTTTTCGTGCCTGACCGAACTTTTGCGGGCGCGCCAGAGCTTTCAAAACAACGCACGGGAACTTTGCATTTGACATTTGCGGCAGAAACGCTGCAGCGTGCAGTAATTAAGGTCGGAATAACATCTCGCCGACGCGCGCGCCCGACGAGGATAACCTCGTCGAAAGTTGGAACTTGGTTAGAGTTTTCTTCTGCTCGACTTGTTACAAAGAAAGATCGAGACACGCGATGAAGCTGTGTCTTACGGTAAGTTTACAGAAATTAGATATATTCACAGGAATAAAAAAAAAAAAAAACATTGCAAGTATACATTGCGTAATGAAAAACAGTTGCATAAACAAAATATAAAAACAATTATGTTGCATACAAAGTTGTTTAATCAAACCATAATCGGAAAAGTATGATTTAATATATATGGGCGACGAGAGAGAGAGATATGTCGGCGAATAAATAAAAATGTAATAAACAATAAATAATACAATAATAATTAATTCAATATTCCGCATTTTTGCGGTTTTTAAAACTACGTGTTACACGCGTGCAACATTGTACACACGTTGCATCGGCGTATATCCTATCACCGACAGTAGTACACACGAAACAAACAATGCGCGGTGCGCTAAAGCAAATAATATGTACATACATACTATTCATATGTACTTGCACAGTCGCAAATATGAACGCATGGGAATAATTGCAGCAATTTTCATTATTACGCGACGGCGGCACAGAAGTGCCCGTAAATGCAGAATTTCGCACGACACACGTAAGCCGACGCGTGTGCCGCGTACCGTTTAATGCGCAATCTCTCGCGTTGTGCCGATGTTACGGAAATTTCGTAATCAAGTTTTCCATTATTTAAAGAGCACGTTTACGCGCGTGACGCTTGCAAAAATGCGCATCTCGTTACGCGCGAATCTTCACAGTGCGAGAGAAACGTAATATTTGCAAAATAATATTAATTAACGGAAGAGCGCCGAGAGCATGCGGGCACAATCAAACATGTTGCGCAACATTGTAAGAGAGATCGAAAATTAAATTTGCGCTTTTTAAAAAAACTCGTGAAAGAAAAATTAATAAACACAAATATATAATATTATGTTTTTCCCTTTCATATTTAACGTGAAGTACCATTGCCTTGTCGATTCGTTTCTGAACGTGTTTCTCTCAATTAACAATTAGCCGTCAATTAGTCACGCTTGCTGCAACCAAACCCCATTATTAAGAACAACGTCATCGGCGCATGTCCGCTCTGTCGTCGTTCCGAGATTAAACATGGTAGGATGATAGAGCGCAACTACACTTGATAAGAAAACTTGCTGCGTGACACACGCCGGACTAAACGATAAGTAGCAAATCAACGCTGTATCGGATTTAGCTTCGTTTTATTTTGGTCAGTATAATATATTCAACTTTATGTAAGTTTTGTGTATGCGAAAGAGTCCCTATAAAAAATATCATAAAATTCAACAACAATTTCTCTCTCGTTTGCGGAACAATATACATTTTTAGAATATTGCGTCATTTTTTTTTTCAGTTTCTCGCGTAAGTACTTTATTATTTATTAATCGCCACGTCACTTCCTATTCTCGGATCTTCCGAGTTTTGAAGCGCCGGAATCTCTGGTAATAAAATTCTCACTTCTATATTGGGTTGCTTGAGAAACGTCGAGAGATATCAATTTCGCGTTACGGGAGATAATTCACACACTACAATAATCGCGTTTCGCGCTTCGTCTGGCTCGTCAGGCTTGTTTTTGAAAATTTGCATTAAGAAACGTTTCGAATATGGCACATTCCCTTCCGTGAATCGGGCCGCGTATTTACGTCGGATGCGCCGCGCCGTGAGTTTCCCCGGACCGTAATCGCATTAAAGACGCCGGGCATTTCGCGGCAGTCAGAAAGTTTGCGACGACGCTCGACAACCGCGCGCCCTAAGTAAAGTAGCAATGCATCGCCAGTAATTGGCGTAATGCAGCCTGATATACGAGCGCCGTCGTTAATGTGGGCGATTAAACTTTCAACGATGCGACGCGCGTATCAGCAAATTGTGCGCATCGTACGGAATCGCTAATGCGACGCTCCCTTCAACGCTCGTATGCATATAAGTAACAAATCAATAGCCTTAGCAGACGTGTGAAACACCTTGTGTGACTTCAATCGATTAAATCGGAATAATTAGACTCGGAAAAAAACCTCGCGCGAAATATTCCAACTTCTGATCGTTCACGAATCTCTCGACTAACTTATCAAATTTATTATTATTTTTAATTATTAAATGATCCTCTTAAAAAAGAAATATAATCTGCGCAAAGGAGAATTCTGAAAAAATATTTGGATTCTGAGGACTTTAATAAAATAAGATTTCTAACGAAGATTAATTCGGTTGTGTGAGCCTATATGTTCGTGCAAAATATAGTTTTTGTTTTATTTGAATGATGCAAATTAATACACGTAATAATTTGAATTAAATTCAATTTAAAAATTTGTCTTTGCAGAACGCTTGATTCGCATCACATATAAAATAAAATACCCAATTTACCTCCTCGTGAAGATTAAAAATAACACTTCGCACAAACATGTAGCACACATAGGCTCGCACGACTGAATTAATCTTCATTAGTTTGATATTATACGAGTTGAAAATTGTTGTAAAATAACTTCTTGCGCGTCGCAAACAATATGCTTCGTAAAAGATCTATTAATTTGTCGAGGAATAAGACGACGCGTCAAACACTCACTTGATTCGCCTTGTTGATCTGCTTCTTCAGTCCAGCGAACGCCATGGTTGCGTCGTTGCTTTCTGGATCAACCACAAAATTCTCGCTCTCTCAAACTGTAACAAACGTGAAACAAGACTGTCACACACGGTGTTGCAGACAAATTCAACTCGACGAGGAGAAGGACTTTTCCCGCGTAGGAGGAAAAACGAAACGCGATAAGAAAAACAGAGTTTTTGAATTTATGATAGCCGGCGGCGCGCTAGTTGCCAAGGCGAATGAATGATTTTTCAATGTTATCGATCGCTACTGTTTTCTAACATCATGACTCGTCGCTGATGTAACAGCCGGGTGATGTTGTGCCGCAGATAGAGGAGGAAGAGGAGAAAGAGAAGGTGGAGGTGGCCTTTG
Organism: Pseudomyrmex gracilis; assembly: GCF_002006095.1. Classification (NCBI taxonomy): domain Eukaryota; kingdom Metazoa; phylum Arthropoda; class Insecta; order Hymenoptera; family Formicidae; genus Pseudomyrmex; species Pseudomyrmex gracilis. Next base: position 262,099 of record NW_018020692.1, read on the forward strand.
AGTGTATACGCGCGGTGATCTCATATACGCATGAAGCCATATATTACAACGTGTGCCGCCGACCCGACCTTTTAAAAGGCTCTAATGAGAACAAATAATGCGTGCTCTTATTAACGACAAACATCGATAGGCCTCTCTCGGCTGCCATGAAAGTATAGAAATGTTCAACACGTAACAAAAAGGTTTTGCTCTTAAAATACAGCAGATATATTATTGTGTTATACATATATTAATTAAATATATAAATAATATGTAATTGTTATATGTATTATTTCTATGTATTATATAATTTATGTATTAAATATATTATTATAGTATTAATAAATACTAATTTAATTATTCAACGAGGATTACTTATGATTATGACACAAGATAGAGACAGCAATTTAACGTGTGCGTATGCCGCGCTCTGTTATTTTATAAATCATGGATGAAGTAAACCTGTATTAAGAATCGAATTACGTGTCTTATTAAGAGCTGGCTGTGTATTCGCATCGTCGATTTTCTATGAAGATTGACATATAGAGATAGTCGCATAAAAAAAAGCAACATATTCTGAAAATGTATAAACGATAAATTTGCATGAGACGGTTTAGCAATAACAGGTTTTATTGCAACCTTTCAATCAGAGCACACAGATATTGCGCATCAATAAATTCATAGAACGGTACGTTTGATGCAACGCGCAGAAGAGTTTCATTTGTAAAATTATGAATTTATTAGCGCGAACTCGCTCTCCTCTATCTTTTTCTCTCTTTTTCTCTCTCTCTCTCATTCTCTCTCCGTTAACATGGTCGACGTTATTTCATACTGGTATAACTCTATTCTGTGAAATCCGTCCATCGAGATAGAGACATATTTAATATAATAGGAGAAGTTTCTTTCCGCGACTCCGTAGCGAGAGACAAGCACGGTATCTATAAGCAGTGAGTAAAATTCAATGAGAGTTCGAGCTGCTCGAAATTCAATATATATCACATTAAAAATTAAATTCGAAATAGTCCTATGTAGTAATTACAAATCTGCAAAATTAAACACAAATGTCAGACAACAATTCGAGCAAAACAACGTATCACACTTTCACACACGAGTTCAAATCTCTTCGGAATAAAATAAAATGCTAATTTTCACAACATCGTGTTAGAAGAAAGACTACAAAAAAAAGTCGATTGTGTAGATAATTGATCCGAGCTGCAAAGGCCGGTCAAAACTCAATACAATCGATTAATCTTGTGACCAAAGACGAGTCAAGTAGAAACACCACCATATCACGCATGCTTTGCGCACGTACAGAGTCGCGGAAAATTGCCGGTCGATTTGTTCGAATCGAGGTTTCCGGTTTAACGAGCCGGCAAAGCCAGAATTCTCGAAAATTGGAATGAAAGCTCTATTAAGGAAGACAACCGCTGCGTGCATCACATCTTCGTGTCTGGAAACGATCGCAAGAACGTCGAAATCCTCCTTAATAATGCGCGTACTGATTAGTGCACGCTTCCTTCCTAATAGGCCCTTAACGGAGCGACTAACGTAATGATCGCGCGAGTTCTATTCTAAAAACACGACGGTTCGATTGATCGGGACCGGGTCGAGAACGACCGAGCGTCATATTTCCTCGAAAGACGAACTAGTGGAAAAGATAGAGAAAAAGCGAGGAGACAATAAGAAATGAACGATTTTTGTTGTGACAACTCAACTACTGCGAACGGTTTTACAAAAGATAGCAATAAAATAATTTATGTTAGAAAAGTTCGTGACTTAGACTGAAATGTTAGATGAAGTTAAATAACATGACAAGGAGGATAAGAAACAACAGTGCGATATGTAGAACACTATATAGTGCACAAGCATCAATAATACTATAGAGAAGTTTCTGTAAAAAAAAAAATAAGAACGCGATACGAAAGAAAGATAACGCGATGCTATAGTAAGTCGCACACAGAATATAGAGACCTACATACTGTATCTCTACAATCTAGGCAACTATAGCACTGCACAGATATCTAGAAGCGAGACTATAGAAGAAACAGACCGATATCGCAGAGCAAGTAGATGAAAACAATTGTAATTAATTAACAATAGGTTCAGCGTACCTACGACCGACAGCTGTGTTAGAGTTCTATCGTCGAAGACATAAACTGAACGCGCCGTCAGCTATAACACTAACTGGTGTAGCCTAACCGTAGATTACACGAAACGGTACGTCGCAATAAAGAGATTAGCGTAATATGTCACCACCGTGTACCGATGTCGAATTACGATCGAGCCAATTAGAATCCTCGCTGGAAATAAATTGACATAATATATCAAGGTTCAACGAAGGATGCAACGTTTCGTTGCACGTAACGAACGCGAGCGCGACAAGGACACGTCGTCTCACCTCTGTCTGCCGAGAGCCGACCGGAAGCACCCTCTAAAATTCGCAGTTTCTGCTGCACGCGGCGAGCGCGACGACGTGGACGATGATCGTCAGCGACAAATTACCGCGAAGCAGGTGCGTGAGTGCGTGCGTGTGGAAACGAAAGAGGGATCCACGCGTGGGCTCACACACCGCGAGAGCACCACCGACTGCTCTCTCACCTCTCGTATGTGCTATCGGTCTCTCACACACTGCGAAGTCTCCTACTATGAGGGTAGTTTTGCTGCTGGCCGATCGATACGCGGCCACGGCTCGGAGTCGCCATTTCCCTCGCTCTGTCTGTCTGTCTTTCTTGCTCTCCCTTTCTCTATCTCTCAGTCCCTTTCTGTCTCTTTCGCAACTCCCTCTCCCTAACGATCTCTCCTCTTTCTCTCTCGATGGTTTCCTCCAACCTACCTCCCTCGACCTCACTGTGATACTCTTCCCCTCCTTTTCTTACGCCATAATCGCTTCTTCGTTTCTCTTTCGTCGTCAGGGGCGGATTCAGAGAACTACGTGGATTGCTCGGGGGCGGAATTAATTTTTCAAGTATTTTTTTCTCTCTCCGCAAGTATTTTTTTCTAGAAACTCGAAAATTTTCCCTCCACGCGATGACAAAGTAAAACAACTTTAATAATAATGATAATTAATTAACTTTCTAGTCGAGCGATGTGCACACAATCCTTTGTGTCTCCGCTTCAAGATCAACCGCTGTGTGCCCTTCCCCTCTCTTTCTCTTTTCACTTTTCCCGCAACCCTTGTCTTTATTCGCGCCTGTGCTTCCTTCGGGTATACCGGGTGTTCGCCTGAAAGAGCGAACAGTTTATCGCGATACAATTTACTATTTCTCTCAGAAGCACGCGCGCGCGTAGAGAGAGAGAGAAGAGATGTGGGTTGAACAATGTTTGTCATTCTCTGGAACAAGACAATATAAATCCCCATTGTCATGAAAGCAATTTAATTTACAATTGAACCGCGTCAGGTTAACTATATTCGCGATTATATGAAATGAGGTTTTTGTTAAATTAGCAATTATAAAATTGTACGTAAAAAACTTATTTTATTATTATCAACGGCTAAAAAACAAATCTGTAAGAAATTTAAAAAAAACAAAACACTTTTTTCCAATTAAAAAGACTAAAAAAACTCAGAACTAACGTGCAACTTGTGTGTACGGAAAATTTATCCATTCGCGACTAAATATCACAATTTTAATCTTTGTAAGCTTGACCTACTTATTTCACTGCATACATAAAGAGAAAAAACTACTTTGTGTTAATGGAAATAATTCCGTCAATTATGCGAAGCGTTTCAACGCAATAATACCTTACATAGTTTGTCTCTCTCTGAAAGAATAAACAAAACATCTTCTGTCTTTGCCACCATAATTATACAGCTACATTCTGTAATTGTGTTTTTGATATAAATATATGTTTTAATATTTCACGAGACATTCTTATCAGAGAACTTGTCCGTCCTTCGCTCTCTCTGTCTATAAATAAAACGTCCCTGATATTTTTCACTAATATAATATCTATTCGAGTCGTTGACCGTCGCTGGGAACATATTGTTCTTCCGGTCTAAGAAAGAGACGCTCGTTGCGGAGCGCTCTCCCACAATCGGATCGAAAATTACAAAAATAAACAGATCTCTCGAGAAAACGAGAGAGGTATGCTAAAAAGCGAACGAGCGGCGCGCTCAAATCGATTTTACGACTTATTAATACCGTCTTGTTTTAAAAGGATCTTTCTCTCGCGTTTGTGTGTGTTTCTCTACGTGTGCGTGTTACAAGTGGTGGCACTCACAACGACGTATATCGATTGCGAATATAATTACCAGTAGTAGTTTTCGTCGCGATCGTTGTTCAGCTCTCACAGTGCGATTTGTCGCGAGTTCTCGAATTGATGAGCCTTTCTCCCCTCTTGTTTCTTCCTCTCTCTTTATTTCTGCGCTAGTTATTGAGTTCTTCAGCTCGTCGAGAGTCTAGTCGTTTCTTTATGTGTTGCTATGTATTATGTGTCGGATACTACAACTATTTTTTGTAGGTCTTTTTTACATTTAAGACACAGAAATCGTCGCCGCGAACTGCAGTTATCGCGTTTAATTTCTCAAGAGACACTTAATTAGCATTTGGTAGGAGGATGAATAAATAAGAATCGTTGAATGGTTGAAATCATATATACGCTGCTCTCGACGGTTAACAACAAAGACAGCGATGAAAGAAATGTCGATTTTATTCGTACGCGACAAGTATGCTAACAAACACGAATGTACAATCAGCAAAAGATCGTCTCTGTATTTTACTTTTTGTCAAAAACTTGATTTACATTATTGTGTCATTGCTTAATTTTAACGCGGAAATGTAATTGCGGGGTAAGCAAATGTGACTCTTGCTTTCAACCGTTTCGCGAAGCTCGTCAACTCGAGGAAGAGGGACAGTCGGAGGTGGCAGTTTGCCACTAGTTTCCGTGTCTCGTGATAAATCAGAGGAATGGATTTTTCTATCTGTGCCGGAAAGCGCTGATTTGTCCGGGGCGTGAAACTTTATCGTGAATTCGCAAAACTTGGTAGCGGTTGCTAAGAAACTTGTGTCCGTTCTCCGTCCTCCAAAAAAGCAGCACGTAGTACGACTGGGTCATAGTGCCGCTATTCTTCTCTCTTCTTCCTACGCTGAACACCGTGTACAAAGCCACCCCCGCGTCGTTCTTCATAAAATATCTCTAAAAATACGCACCGCACCGGCAGGAGAAGTAGGACCGTCGATCCTAGTCGTGTTACACGACACTTCATTACTATGTTTGCTTTCTCATTTCAGCAACCGAGCATTGCAATAATAATAATAATAATAATAGAGATCCTCGAGCATTTTATGTGAGTTCGAAAAACTAATCTCGAGAAAATTATCTATTACAGGTTTCTAAATGAAAAGATTGATGACTTCAAAGATTTTTTTATGGTTTCTGTCGGGTTTTTATAGCACGATAGTTGTATATCTTAATTTACATCTTAATCCGCTAAACTGCCCGCTTAGTGGCAGTTGTTTACACGATTAGACGGATATAAAACTTGTCTCTCTCGTATAACAAAAAAAGTAATATAATTTTTATATTATTGTATCTATATAAAAATTTTGCTGATGTCATTTTTTTAATCCATGTATTTACAGCAATGTATGTCCATATGTTATCGTCATAAGCATATTTATCAAGAATTCGATCTTATCAATCGCAAAATGTTTCGCGCGTACACGCACATTTCTCTCAAGCACTGCGCGAAAGAACTCATTACGAGCAATTTGCATGATAATTCTGCGGATATTCGTGTCATCCACAGTAAACGACGAACTGTAGTAGTTATCAGATTGTTTGAGTCCCAAAGAGGAAATCGACAACAGATGCGCTAATCTCGCCGATGATAAGACACGTTTCTGAAGAATCGATTTCCGTTGAGAGAACGCATAGAAGAAAAGATATTGCAATTATATATATGATAGTTTGCATATGTATGTACACATGTAATTCTTCGCGCAAGCGCGCGCACACACAAAGAGAAAAAGCAGAAAGTACATATGCGATGTGTTCGTAATGCCAGTACTGGCTCAAAGTGAATCTTATGTGATTCTTATGCGAGAATTGAAAACACGAAGCGGTTAAAGCAAAATTAATCTTAAAACTTGAGAAAATGCAAATAAGCATCACGAAGTCAACTCTAACGACTATTATACGTTCGTGACAGTTGTTATAATTTGATGATGCTCCAAGTATGAATTATGTGTAGTCGCAATATTGAAGAAAAAAAGACGATTAATGGCAATCTATATTGATTTCACATCAAGATTAATTACTACGATAGCGCAGAAAGAATCATTGTTATTTGTCGCGCTGATGTTTCCAGCCACTTTTGCAATTAGCGTTCGTTTTCTTCTGCTGACGGTAAACGAATTGCGACAAGTAAACAGATTTAAACTTAAGAAAGTGTGTCTATATATATATTTTATGTGCGTGTGTGTGTGTACACATTTTGTGTGTGTATGTAAATTGGCACAAAACGCGCGGAAAAATCGGATTGAATTAAATTATGGTTATATTAAATTCATGGGTTATATTAAATTTGATCGTCCGTGACATCATGTGTACATTTGAAATGGTAATTAATATACATAATAAAATTTCATTGCATCAACTTATGTACATATTAGATATAAACATTGTATCAAATCACAATTTGTTTTAAGTAATGAATGATATTACTTTATATGGCTACTCGTTATTGTATAATAAACTCCGTGTGTATAATATTTGGAAAAAACATTTACGTTTAAACCACACGATTCGAGAAACGTATTTTTTTAATTTAAAGACGACAACAAAATTTGTAAACAAAAATCTGTTTAAAACATTTGCAATCGGATAAACGTAATTTAAAGACGAAAAAATGCGCGAATAAATGCGACACGATGAATGTAATACACACGGGTAAAAGTCGGAGGTCAAAGCGGACGTGCCGAGATGCGCGCAATAAAAACAAGCGTGCGGGGGATCGCGATGGTGCGAGAACGTTTTTCTGTTGCTCTCGGTGGCATCAATATCCTCGCTGAGCAATTTCCAGAGATTATTGCATTATTTGTCACTAAACTCCTTTGGACAAGTCAATTCGAGCCATTATCAAAAAATATTTTCGAATCAATTTGCAAACCTAAGAAGTTAAACTTCTTACATAACAAACAAGATTAATTATCTCCAATAAAAATAATAATATCGCAAATAAAAGTACTGATATAGACGCGCTATCGAGAAACATATGTATTTTAAATATTTCTATCAGTTTTAATTTTAAACCTTATTCTTCTTCTTCCTAAATTATGGAGCAAATCAGCAAATGCAAGATAAGAACATTAGAACGCTAATTAGAACGACGGCAATTATTAACGACAGCAATATTAAAATTACTTGTGAGATTAATTAAGTGAAATCCAATTTCATTGATATCGGCTACTGCCAATCATAACTAATTTGTGTATCATTCATTGATTAGATTTCCTATTATCGTCTGCAGCATAAGCGGAATTATAGACTAGAATGAAAAACAAGTTATTTATTTTTCAGCGTCAATGAAGATTCACATAGTGTAGAGAAGATTTTAACTATCCACAAACAAATCAAACTATTTTTATTTAACTGCTTTCAACTATTGCTATGTAAATTTCAGGATTTAATAATGGATAACTTCTAATTTTATAAGCACACCATAAATTCTCTTTTCCTTCCTTCCTTTCTTTCTTTCTCATTTCTTTCCTTTTTTCTTTTTCTTTCCTTCCAGATAAAAAAAGCAATCCGAAGAAGCCTCACTATTCTGCACGAGATTCTCAAAAAATATATATATGATCGTGTATGACCTTAGAAACATCGAGAGCAATGTAATCATCAATAGTATATTTCCGAAAAGAGAACACTGAGTACGCTACTCCGATCACGTGATGCAAAACACACACACACACACACACACACACACACACACACAGAGAGAGAGAGAGAGTTCATTCAACATCATTCAAAAATCGCCGGGTTCTCTCGCGGTGAATTGCAACGGACGCGACGAATATCTCTCAAGGTAGCGATAATAATCAAAACAATTGAGCGTTATCGTCGATCGTGCGTGACGAAATTGCAACGACAAGTGCGCTTTTATAATCTCACACGAATGATGCGAGATTGCGCGAGCTAAGTCGCGAATCGATCGAACGCGCCGCGTATGTAGTATGTTACGTGCATAATCGCAAAAACCTGATATTAATGCATCATCTTTATTTTCTAAGATCGCTCATTACTTGCCACTCATTAAATGCTTTATTTTGTTTGATTGCGTTATATGTACATTTTATTTAACGTACTATTATTCATCATAATTGTTCGAAGTCAGGCTGCCATAAAATAGTTTTACATGTGCGATACATCTATTTGAAAACTCAAATGATTTTCGATCTAGTCAAAACGGAACCGCTGCCGGTTACAGTAACGATAAAAGAAGCGGAGCATTCTTTCGAGAATCTCATTGCGAAATATTTGATCAACGAAGAATTTTTGTAGGAGAAATGTAGAAAAAATATAACATAAAAAAATGTATTGCTCACCGTGATCGCCTTGTTGATTGTTGTAATCAGTACGTATCGTACACAATCCAGAACAAGCTGTCACTCGGTTAACCTTCTGTCAAGATTTGACACATCGCACGACAGCTGTTCACAGTTTTGTGCACGGCCGACAGCTGGCACAAACATCGGGTACCAAAAGTCTACACATATAAAGACAGGAAAGTCGATTACATTTTAAAAACTGCGATATATCGATTTGCGATATATCGATAATTAATATTTATCGATTTATGAAATATCCTCTGCTTTATCCATATATGTAATACTAATATATCGCTAGTAGAGTACCAACCTTAAGTCCAAACGTTACAGATGCAAACAATATAGTAGCCTCTCTCTCGCGCAAGGTCCAGCTGCTTTGCGCTTTGTGAGTATGCGGTGAATATTCAAGCACGCTTGGACATTTCTCTTTCTCGCGTTCTTTCTGTTTCACTTTCCAATGCTTTGTCTCGCTCGCACTTGCTTAGTAGACGCGCCTGCGCATAATGACGCCGACTATCCATGCCCATATTTGGACTTCGTGCGTCTCTTTTTGCGTTCCGGGAGCACGCTATCAGCGCTATTGCGTCATTCTATCTTTGTTTTACATCTAATGAGCAATAAAGATAGAATGATGCAACAGCGCTGATAGCGCGCTCCCCGAACGCAAAAAGAGACGCACGAAGTCCAAATATGGGCATGGATAGTCGAGCGTCATTATGCGCAGGCGCGTCTACTAAGCGAGTGCGAGCGAGACAAAGCATTGGAAAGTGAGAGAACGCGAAGAAAGACCATAGACTTATATAATAGACGGAACATTTATATGACGAAGTTGAAGACAACATTAAAGGACAGAGATAGTGCTGGAGTAGTTGTCTCTCTCTCTTACTAATAAGAGCGGTAGGGGACCAATCACCTTAAGCGCATAAACATATAAGTCTATGCTTATACGTAAAAGTAGACCCTTGCGCCGCTGTGTTACGCCGCCGCCGCCGACAAATTATCATCCGCCGATTCCGCCGCCGCCGCCGAAAATTAATATGGCGCGCCGAAAAAAAGTAAAATGCTATATGTGTTTTATATATATTGGTTGAAGTGTATTAAAGACCGAAGCACAGACTTTTGCATAACGCATAACGCATAAGACATAAGAAAATCAACCAATCCAGCCTTCCATTTTCATCCCTACTTTTCGTTCTAGAAGGCTTTGATTGGTTGATTTTCTTATGTCTTATGTTTCTCTTCGCCGAAAGGGTCTTCTACAATAAAATATTAGGTCTGTTCTTTTTACCTGAACTGGCTGCACTAGTTCAGAGTTTATCTTTTTCACTCGACATTGGAAAAAGAAAGATAAACTCTGAACTAGTGTAGCCAGTTCAGGTAAAAAGAACAGACACATTAGTAATAAATCAGAAGTCAGAAGTAAGAAATTGACTAAACACAATCGATTATTTTTCTGTGATTTGACTGTGATTGGTCGATTTCTTGCTTCTGACTTCTGATTTATTACTAATATTGTAGAAGCAGAGAGAAACCTGAGAGCGGCCATCCTATTGTAATTTTTTACGACGGTTTCAGCCGCTGGTTTTAGCCGTATTTCCACAAAAGTGGAACTCAAAGGCCGTTCTACATTAAACGCAAGTCGCAGATCTCGNCAGCCGCTGGTTTTAGCCGTATTTCCACAAAAGTGGAACTCAAAGGCCGTTCTACATTAAACGCAAGTCGCAGATCTCGTGGAATTGACCAATTGCAGAGTCAAATCAGCCAATCGACCAACGTGATTGATCAGTTCCACGAGATCTGCGACTATATGTATATATGTATATATGTATATATGTATATATACATATGTATATATATGTATACATATATACATATATGTATACAGGGTGTCGGATAATGACCGTATAACCGCTCGTGTGTAGATAGAAGAGATTATTCTGAGTCGAAAAGTATTTTACCATTTTGCGAGATTCGCAATATTTAAAGAGATTTTAATACATAAAGATCCACGAATGAGCGTGCAGCCACATGCAAAATGACAGCTCGGGGCTGTCATTTTTTCGCGCGCTTGTACGCCGTAGCAACGAAATGACAGAAACTAATAAGCAGCATATAATATACATAAAACATCAATAACTGCCGACGACTAACTAATGTGACGCGAAAATATAAACTTTGTACTTTTTTAATTGAAATGAATAAGTCTAATGTCAAGATAAGTTAAAACTGAGTTCTTTTACTTTTGTAATTAGGTATTTACTTATTACTGTATTAATAATTATTTATTTACTTATTTTTTTATATTTCAAGGTTTACATACAAGAAAACTTTTATTATTAGAAAAAATTAAATTTTTTTTATTCTTTATAGGATTTTTTAAATACATAGATAAAGATTAAATACATAGATAAGTAAATAACTGAATAATCGTTATCGAGAGAGAGAGAGAGAGAGAGAGAGAGAGAGAGAGAGACATTTTTCTTTGATCATATAGCCCATTTTTCTTTACTTACATAATTGTATGGGCCATTGTATTGTATTGCCAGATAAAACAAACTTTGCGTTATATTTAATGTCTTTCTGTTAACAAAATATGTAACAAGCATTTGGCAAAATCTGTTTCGACAGATTTGGTTATCTGGGAATGTTTTATTATTATGTGCACAATATAAAATGTTAGTAATAATTTACTACAAAGCGGGAAAAATCAATTTTTTTATACCAAAAAAATTGAATACCTTTATTATAATAAATTTAACATAAAAATTTAGAATTCTCGTCAACTTAAGAACTCAAATAGGAAAACATAATTAAAAACAAAAAATATTTTTTTCAACTCTATGATATTTTTGTATTGACTGTTACAATTGCTCCATGTTACAATTGACTTTCCTCACCTCCACTTATGTTATCTCATATGAAAGAATACATTAAATTTCTCCATTTATTGCAGTAATCACCTTAGGATTTCTCAAAATTGTCACGTGATTCCCTTCAACGTACTGTATCGTCACATTAGATGTTATCTACAAAACATTATGTGCATCATTGTATGTATCACAACTACAAATTCTGATAATACTGACAAGTCTGATGCAATATAGATCAGAAATTATAATAACTTTCGTGACATACTTTGTGTAAACCGTAATCCTCGTCGGCCTCAAGCACGGAAGGATTTGTAGGTTTCAGCAAAGTTACAGGCAATTTAATACGTGGTATAGCAGAAGTATCATATTTCTGAAGAATAAGTGTATGTTTATACACTGTTGTATACAGTGTCCTCAAATTTGCAAGCGAGAGCATTGAGGTATGAGCCAAAAAGTATTTTGCAAAAATGTCAAATCTCTCTTCGTTATTTTTACACTTTTGCAATTCCATCAAGAATTCCTGCGCAACAGTATAAAAAATCAAATTATTATATTCAATATGTAAAGTCAGAGTTGGGTAGTATCTAGTTAAAAAGATAAAAGTAAAGTTAAAAAATTAAAAAGTTAAATAATTTTAACTTAACTTATATACAGTTACATTTTTAGACTTTTAAATTTTAACTTAATTTTGTTATATTTTATCGGTAACTGTTAACTTTTTATTTTAACTCTTTTCAAGATAGTCATGCCATAAGATTTTGATTTTCGTACAAAATTGTTTGCATACAAAACAAACTTTATTATGACCATAGTTGGATTGCATTCGGAAACATCACTTGTGTATATTTTATCTTTATTGCTCATTGGATATAAAACAAAGATAGAATGACGCTCGTGTGTACACGAGTGGTGTTTCCAAATGTGACGTTGGTCGTATACTTATAGACTGAAAAATTCAACCAATCACAAAGCTCAGAATGGCTCGTTTTGTATGTGAATAAATTTGTACGTATTCGGGAATTGAGCCAATAAATGCTGGTCGTGAAATTCAATGCAATTCACTATGGCTGCAAGCACGTAAAATACTCAATTAACCCTCAACGGACAGCGTGTTTTTTGGCACCTTAATTCGCCGGACATGGATTGTTTTCGTCTTGGGCTTTTTAAAAATATTAAATATTTCTAAAAAAGTCAAACAATGTGTATATAACAATTAATGATAAATTGAGATTACTCTCAGGTATTAAACAGATCTGATCATATTGATAGATATACGAAATATTGCGAGACAAACTCCAAGTGTCTCGGTGGCCTAACAGGGAAAGCGACGGCCCGGAAAGCCGGAGATTCCAGGTTCAACTCCTGGCTGAGGAGTTTTTTTTTCGCAATATTTTAAAATTAGTTTGGGGAGTATATGGGGTCCTTCATACATGAGATGCAAGTATAGCATCCTGTATGATTTTATGAGTTGAAATTTCAATTCAAAAAAAAAAAATGAACAAAAATATAAACAAATTCACGTGAAAACGTGAATTTGTTTATATGTGCATACACGCACATATATATAGCACATTCACGCACAACATCCTGTGAAGGGCTCTTAACGTCCTTATATTCAGATATTATTAATGTGTATATACTCTTTAAACTGTCTATTTTAAGACACCATCATTAAATTTAGTGAAAAAAAGTTTTAATTCATAATTTTTAGCAAATATGACAACAAGAAAATTACTTTTTTCAGAAAGTAATTTTGCTCCAGACGAAAACGACTCATGTCCGTCCGTTGAGGGTTAAAAAAAAAAAAAAACGCAATTCACTCGCGCGCGCGTGGTGTGTGATCGTCAGTGTTTACAGTTGTGAGACGTTTATAAGATGCGTTCCGTTTCATGCGCACATTTATCCATAGTACATGTTACGTATACTATAGATCACGCGCGTATATGCATGAAGCGGAACGTGTTTATTGCATGCTGCAGCGAAGAAGGGATGCGCACAACAACAGCGGGAACTTGCTCGAGCAAGTTTTTGCTGTTATTGTGCACATTCTCTCCACCCGCTGCAACATGCTAGAAACGTTTTACTTTTAACTTGTAAACACTAGTGATTGCAAGTCTGTGACGTTGTGTGCAAAAACGCACAATGAGTAACACTGTTGACAAATTTACGTCAAATGACTTCAATTTTAAAAAATTTAACATTTAACTTCTTAATTATTTTTTTTAGTAACTTAACTTTTGATCAATTAATTTTATTGGTTAACTTGTATCTTAACTAAATTAAATTTTTAAAGTCTTTAACTTTAACTTAACTTAGTTAAAAAAATATTTAACTTACCCAACTCTGTGTAAAGTACATTATATCAATGTATTATATAAAAACATACCTGTTTACTTATTTTGATTTTATAACTTTTCAGAATACTAATAAAAATAGAAACTTGCATTTCTGCATCATTACTTCCTGCAGATTCTACAAATAATTTTATATGATGCTTGTTTAGTAACACTAAGTGATCAGGTGCACCATCGATAAGAACTATTCGACCTTTAAAGCCTACGGTTTCCAATCGTGTTGCAAGTTCTATTGCGAGAATAGCTCCGAAGGAATATCCAACCATGACAAAATCTTTTTTGTCTTGTAATTTTTTTAATATAACCTGCCATACATTCAAAAAGTATTTCTCAAAATTTATAGATTCTTACAAAATATATGTATAAACATTACTACACTACAAAAAATATTTACGGTCTACCTGTTCGAGAATCTCAACCATCTTTGACAAAGTATTACAAGTGGAAATAACATTTGTATTATAATGCAAAGATGTTGCAGAAAATTTAATATACATCTCTAAATGATTAAATATAGTTCCACAACCATCAATTCCTGGTATAAGAAAGACTTGAGTAGCACTTTCTTTGTTTTTAGGCGACAAGTCTACAAAGATTTCAGAGATGAAATCTTCGTTTTGTACAATACCAAATATGTTCTCGGTTCTCTCATCAGATGTAGCTTTTTCAGATGTTTCTTTAACAATAGTCTTTGTGTCAGACATATCAAAGAGTTTTGCAAAGGTAAGACTTCGTATTTCTTGTAAGGAGAGGTACACGTTGAAGTCACGTTCCATAGTTTGTTTAATCTCCACTGCCATCATAGAGTCCATCCCAAGCTCGGCCAGAGATGTAGTCTGACTTAATTTTTTAACGTCTTTTATATCTTATCGCATAAAATAAAAAAACGTCAAAAGTTAGAAAGAATATGTTAATTAATATTAACACAATAAGAAAAATATAAATTTTGTATGTAAATTCTTACTCATAATAGCAGCAACAATTTCGAAAATATTGGTGAATTCGGATGCTCTCTGTTTCTTTTCAGCCACTACCATGCTGCTTACGATCGGCCGATTCTGAAGTAAGAATTTGTCGAGTTCGTTAAGGCAAGATAATATTCCTTGTTGCAGCGTGCCACCAATAACGAGTTTTTTGTCATTCTCCTGCATGTCAGCAACAAGACCTACATCACCTATAGCTCCCCACTGTATCGCTAAACCAGGAAATCCATCCTTTACCCTTCTTTCGCATATCCTTTCCATCACGGAATTAGCCATGCCGTAATTAGTTTGGCCGGCGTTTCCTCTGCCACAGGAAACCGAAGAGAACACAACAAAATGTCGGAGTTTAGGGCAAATCTTTCTAGACAGTTCATCCAACATCAGTGTCGGCCAGGCTTTAGCTCTGAAAGATTCTACGAAACTCTCGATAGTTTGATTCTTTAAAATATTATCTTTCAAAACAACAGCAAGATTAAATATAGCATCTACAGGTGCGTCTTTTTCTGCACTTAGCAAAAGATGTTCACAATCTGTAGGATTGATAATATTATTATTTTTAACAATCGTTATATTTACGCCGTAAGATCTCCATAACGAGACCTTTAGGCGTTGATAACCAGTTTTTATTCCGCTTCTTGAAGTTAACACGACATTTCTCGCACCCCGAGATATCAGCCATTCGGTCAATTCCAATCCAAAGCCACCTAGACCGCCAAGTATGATGTAAGTTCTATCGCTAAGACAATAGTAACGACGATGTGCGATGATCGGCGCATTTACAAGACATTTGTCTGTCTCTTGAATATTCAAAATTATCTACAAATATTCATATTATGATGAAGAAAGATTTAGATTTATTCAACATTTTATGTTATATATTTACCTTTCCTATGTGCTTTCCACTTGTCATGTATCTAAAAGCTTTTTCGATTTCTGTTCGTTGGAAAACTTTAGCTTTTATAGGTTTGATAACACCATTCTTAAGACCATCAGCCATTAATTTCAGTAACTCGGTCTTGTGTTTGTGTTTTTCTCTTTTTAAAATCAAATCCAATAAAACACCGTAAAAAGAAATTCCTTTTCCAAATAATGATAGGTCTAAAAGATTGTTTGACACGAAGTCGAACTTTCCGATTTCCAAGAAACGACCTTTACGCGCTAAACAACGAACAGATGCTATAAGTTTTTCTTCCGCCAATGAATTCAGCACTATGTCAACACCGCGACCGTTTGTCTGGCGCATAATCATCTCTTTGAAACTAGTGTCGCGCGAAGTCCCAATGTGATCGTCGGGAATAGCCGGAAACATTTCTCGGATAAACTGTCTTTTTTCAGCAGTGCCTACTGTAGTAAATACTTCACATTTTTCATGTAAGGCAAGATGAATTGCTGACTGTCCAACGCCACCGGAACCAGAGTGAATAAGTACTTTATCACCCTTTCTCATTTTTCCTTTAATATATAAAGCATAATACGACGTGCTGTATACACAAGGAACCGTAGCCGCCTCTTCGAACGTCCAAGTATCTGGTATGACCCATTGTAAATCACTTTTCAAAACGACATTTGCGATGCACCTTAAAGTACACATATGTATGAATGCTCATTGTATAATAGATCATATATTTTTCTTCATGAGCATAGATATATATAACTTATTAAATTATATATTGTTGCGTACTTATTGTCGCGTACTCCCATTACTCGTTGTCCTTTGGCATCAAATCCTACGTATTCCAATCCAAGAGACATACTTTCGAATCGCTTTTCGATGTCTAAAGTAGTTAATTTTCCTGTTGCCAACATTACATCTCTAAAATTGATGGACGAATAAACTACACGTACTAAATCATCACAATGGGAATCGATGGATATATCATTCTCTATCCAACAAAAAGTACTTAGGTTACCACGATCCTGTATAAAAAATATGATAATGTTAAATTGTTAGAAGTAACATAAAAATATCGCGACATTATAATTAAATTCAAAATTTGCGAATGTTTTGCATACCGTTTGACACACGTAAGCAGCGGGAACAAATGCAGGTTCCGGAGCTGGCAAACAGAAATGTCGATAAGAACCCCAGGTTTTATTAGGTCGCAAAATATTGACTGTCATATCTTTCTGCAATTGTTGCGCATAGAGGGGATCTTGCAAAGAAAATTTTGGAGCAGTCTCGTCTTGAATAAACACACCTCTAACGAGCTCGCCACCAGGCTCTTTTCTCAAGCAATTAACAAAGCCCAATAAACCGCAGTCGAAATCGCCTTCGCTAACAACTACAATTCTTTTGTTCTGATCGAATGTTTCCTTCTCGTCTATAAATAGCTTCAATTTTTCCACCCATTCAAAGTTATTATTGTTAATATGAACAACAGTTGTTTCTTTGATTGTGATTCGTTTTTTTAGAAGCACAATTATTTCTTTTTCAGTACGTTTTTCAAGAATAACATTTAATCCATATTGTTCTAGATTATCGTTGTCAATTAATGCAGAAAAGACACGATACGATTCTGTTACTTCTGTTACGTCATGTTTCTCACGCGATAATAAATAACCACCTTCTTCAAGAAAGAGTAAAAGTTTTTCTAGTGATCGTCGCTTCGACAAAAGATTAAATCCGATAACCATTAAGACTTTGGTGTCTACATGTTTCTTTAAATCCGCAATTGTTACGTTCGGTGGCAAGTCTGATGCGTTAAAACGAGTCAGCGATGTCATTAGAGTAACACTTGCCTGTACTAACGGCAAATTATTGCAAGCTTCAATTATCGCCGAAATTGCTAGTTCTTCTGTGCTCACGATATCTGCATCTTCTACCAGTTCGATGGCTTTTACTTTTGTAATTTGATGATCTTCCAGTGCAATTTGCGTTGATATACGTATTGCTTCATGCAAAGAAATCTTTTCACGATCTTGATGCGCCACGAATCTGTGTTCCTCAATAACGGGATCTGCGTTTATTTTTCGGCGGCTGATCGAAGTAGCTTTCATATCCCAAATCTGTATGCCACCAGATACTATGAGATTCATGTTTTTATATATTCGTACTGGCAATTCTAAAAGAAAAATTGTACTTTGAGAAAAATGTTGATAATCTTACACAATTTTCACATNTGTATAATATTTATATATTTATGGATTTAATAATAATAATAATAATGTTATTATTATTGATAATAACCCGAAAGTATTTGTCAATTCTTCTATCGAGCGTAGTTTTCTGCGAGTAGAGAATACTCACACTTTTTTGGTAAGAGGGTGGAGAGAAAATTAAATACTTTATGTGGAACAAACAATGTCCAATACAACTCCAATAGGCAAATTGTGAAAATATTGCACAAAAATAGCGTCATGAATGACGACGATTTTGCAATGATTGTACTAAGATCATTTGCTATAACGCAGCAGGTTTGTCAAAATAAGATTTTATAAATAATATTTGTCAAAAATTGAAAAAGAGTCATTATGCATTTCCATATACATGAATTACGTTGATTTCTTCATATGCAATTTCTACATATTTTGAACAGCATATAGCTAAAAGTTTTTTCTTATTTATTGGACAATTTCTTTTTAAAAGTAATTTTGCAAATATACTGCTAAGATGATTCGCCATATTGTTATTTTTTTGCCGAAAGTGTTTTTTGAAATTAATTTTGCACATAGTTACAAATATTTTATAAAAGATCAATGTTTTTATATCTATTTCTTAAAATATATCTATATAATTGCAAAATCAATTTTAATGCAAGATTCTGTTACATAATTTTATAAATGATTTCCTGTCAGGAAAGCAGACGAAGAATAAAGTTGTAGGCGGTCCTTGCAAAACCGCACAGAAAGTTTTGACACCGTGATAACTGTCAAATATGCTACTTGTGTCAGTAGATGATGGCAAACCTAATACATTTTACTTGAAGAGTTATTTTATTAAATTATTTTACAAACCACACAACAAATAAGATAAGGATAGTGTTTTCGAGCAAAGATTGTACTACTACGGTAGCATTGGAGGGAATGCGCACCGAGCTACGTACGAGTTGCACCGGTTCATTTTTTTTTTCCACACTAATTACTTTGACAACGACAATAGTGATCTCTTGTAATTGTAAATGACACTGGGAATAAAGTGTTTCTTCGGGCATATTTATAGTAATCAAGAGACGCTATTATATCAGAGATGCCAGATTCTGTGCTTTGGTAGCATGCCGTAGCATTGGAGGGAATGCGCACACAGCGTACCGTATACGGTATACATCCCCGATTCCCTGTATGGCCTGTGTCATGTGACCAGTGCCTCACTGTCCGGCAGGTGACCAGTGCGTTGGTGAGACGATTTTGTCCGATTTGTCGGGCCATCACCCGACGACTCATCCGGACCATGGAAGCGCACCCCGGGCACTTGCGGGATGAATCAGATCGGAGCTCCTTCTGGCTTACCACGTATGCATACGATGGTGTACAGAGATGGCGGTGATAACCGTTGTTCATTTTGTAGTGTGTGCAATGTGATCACCTTGACCTGCGGGCAGTGCTTTGCCTGCACGTTCGCAGTGCGAAGTATGAATCGATCGGTTTGATGCCCCACGTGCTGGGCAGTCTGCATGGCATTTATGTATGTTTATGCTGATTGTCCTCACTGTCGTGCGGGTGATATTCGCAGATCCCCAAGTTTAATTCTTTCCGGTAGCTTCGCTACCGGACCGTCCATATATAGACGCTACCTGTGATCGGAACTTTATATAAGTTATATGTGAGATATAGGCACATTTGAGGACTTTCTAAGGGAAATAAAGCTCTCCAAATCCCGGCAGCGTAAAGGTTAAATACAACTGTGATTAAACACTGAGTGATCACACACACACACACTAAACGAGACTATTACCTGTCTTTTCTCTGTCTCGTTATACTACGTGGCGTGACTTTGCATAAATCAACATCAGAACATCAAGATGTGAGTAACTTGTGAAGAAAAACCTAGACATTCGCATCTTGCACCAAGTCTATATGGATGACCTCAAACTCTATGCATCAAATACAGATCAACTGCAAAGCAAATTCGCACGAAACTTAAGAGTTTCGGCAATGATATCTGCATAGAGTTTATATTAGACAAATGCGTCATCTTACATGCTAAACGTGATGGAGTCCAAGATTAAAAACAAATTCTGCATCTCTTTCAGAGCACAATTATTTAAAACCTATGTATAAGTTGCAGGAAGTGGAAATAATTCCGATGATGGTGTCAGTTGGAAGAATAGGTTAGTCACAAAAGATTGGCAAGATGCTAAGAAGACAGTGCAGCTGCATGAAAAACATCTGGGGGTCATGCAGAAAGCTGTTTTGGTGGGTACTGCGAACATTGTCCGCAAATTTTTAAGCCTTCATTAATCAATACCAGTGATCGAGATTTGCAAACGGACACTACAAATGAATTAACATCAAAGATAACTAATCTTCTAATGGAAGATAGTAGCGCGATGTTTCTACGCAATGTTTTATCTTCTATAAAAAATGTGCAATATCATCATATGAAAATTCATCAACATGTGCATTATCACCCATTTGCTGGAGAGATTTTCCTTCATTATGCTACTTTTGGTCATTATGCTTAACACTTCATATGCGAGTAATCTTAAGTAAAAACAATTCTGACAACTGTGTAAATATAAAAAAACAATAGAAACAACAACAACAACAACAACAACAATAATAAATAATAATAATAATAATAATAATAATAATAATGCAAAAACTAACTATTTCTTTTACTTTCTTAAATAAAAAAGGAAGAGAGAGAAAGACTTACTATTAGTATTCTGCGTCTTGTTTATTTGTGCATAGTTTTGTAGTTTTGCGCTATGAGCGATCGGATCAATTACTATTTTTCGAATGCTCGTAGGAACGTATAGACTGTTGGTGTCTTTTCCGATTATATTCAGTTGCAGCAATGCGTCCATAAACGTAATCCAATTACTTGCCCAAGCAACGTGTCCTTTGTTACCCGTTATTGATGCGCTAAGTAACCCACGAAAAGTACCACTGTATTGATATCCGCGTAATTTCAATTCTTTGTAAATATCTTGAGTGTTCATGTGTTCTTCTTCTTCTTCATTATCTGGTAATAAATCGATTGATGCGGTTTCCTGCTCAAGATCTATTTCAACGGACACCTCACCTGTCATAACGATAGTGTCTCTTTCACATATCTCGAACTTTCCGCTTCCTAAAATAGTTTGTAAAACTCTTTTATATAATAATATTCGGACCTTGAATAAGTTCTCGCTGTTTCCCAACAGATGACGTAATCAGAACTGCATGCGTGTAGTTTAAGATAGTAACGCATTTATAAGGAAGTACATACCATAGATAAGCTTGAAATTCAGTATATGTCATTTCGCCGAAGTGTAAACAACTTTTTTTTTCATAGTGTTAAACATGTCGAGTTTTGTGCCAAAAAAGAGTATTTGCGAGGGAATTTTATTGCACTATTTTATTCAAAAAAAAATCTGCAGCTGAAGCACACAGATTCTTGTTGAGACTTACTGCTGACGACCTGCTCTGTCGGAAACAACATGCAGAGATTGGTTTAGACGCTTCAAAAATAATGATTTTGATGTTGAAGATAAAGAACGCTCTGGCGCACCGAATAAGTTTGAAGACGAAGAAATGGAGGTATTACTTCATGAAGACTCATGTCAGACGCTAGCTGAACTTGCAGAATCATTAGGAGTAGATAACACAACAATTTCAAAACGTTTGTAAATATTAGGAATTATTCAAAAGCAAGGACATTGGGTGCCGTACGAGTTGAAGCCGAGAGACGTCGAACGACATCTTTTCACGTGTGAACAGCTGCTTCAACGGCAGAAAAGAAAAGGTTATTTGCATCGTATCGTGACGGCGATACGATGGCGATAAAAAGTGGATACACTACGATAAGCCTAAGCGTAGAAGATCGTAGGGTAAGCCCGGCTATGCATCAACATCGTCGGCAAAGCCGAATATCCATGGTTCGAAGCTTCTGCTCTGCATTTGGGATCAGCTGGGTGTAGTTTATTATGAGCTGCTCAAACCGAACGAAACCATCACGGGAGATTGCTATCGACTACAATTGATGCGTTTGAGCCGAGCATTGAAGGTAAAACGGCCGCTATACGAGCAGAGACACGACAAAGTGATTTTGCAACATGACAACGCTCGGCCACATGTTGCACAACCGGTGAAAACCTACTTGGAAACGCTTAAATGGGAACTCCTACCCTGCTATATTCACCAGACATTGTCCTTTCCAATTATCACTTGTTCCGATCGATGGCACATGGCCTGGCTGAGCAGCACTTCCATTCTTATAAAGATGCCAAAAAATGGGTCGATTCTTGGATAGTCTCAAAAGACGTGTCGTTTTTCCGACGTGGAATTCAAATGCTGCCAGAAAGATGGGAAAAAGTAGTGGCTAGCGATGGGCAATACTTTCAGTAACATGTTTTTCACGACTTTTTTAAAATAAAGCAGTAATTTTCACGAAAAAACAGCGAGAACTTATTCAAAGGCCCAATATATAATTATTTTTCTTGTAAATCTTATTATAAATCGATTATTATTGTTTAATCTTTTTTGTTTTTTATTTTAATTCAAAATCTTTATGAAAAAAAGATAGATACCTTCGTGAAATCTGATCGTCAACTCCACACTATCATTTGTTGATAAATGAGTAGCGCGAACGAATCTTAAATCTCTGAACACTACTGGTAATGCTAAATAGAATTCTCCTTTGATTTTTCCGATAGTTTTCCACACAAGTGCAACATAACCCATCGCTGGTAATAAGTTTCTCTCATTTATTACATGACCCGTCATATAGTCATAGTCATCATCATCAAAATGTATTTTGACGAGTATCTCCTTGGTGCTATCATATTCTGGTATCTCATATGGTACAATCCAGTTTTTGGAGTGATCCCATCTAGAATAACAATCTTATGTGTTTGAACATGAATAATATAATTGCTCTATAATAAAAGATACATTTCTTTTATAAATAACAGAATGCTAAAATTCTTAACAAAAATATGTTTCTGAAAACAAGTTCTTCACAAGAACAAATTTATTATCTAATTTTAACAAAGTCGCTCGCAGTAACAACAAACAAGATAGATATAAGGTCAAGATCGAGCAAATAAGATAATTGTCCCTATTTCTGCTCATGTCCCGATTTCTGCTCACTTTGCTTTTTGTGAATTATTATAAACATTGAAGTTATTCAATTAATTGAGAAAAAATATTTTTGAATTATTTAAACATCTATGTGCAAGTTTCGTGTAAAGAAGATTTAAACAAAAGCAGCATAAGCAACAGAAAACCTTTGAAAGTAATGAATTCGTCTTTACACGTAACTTTCTTTACATCTTACTAGTTGGCAACGATAAACAGCAATAGTTTTATATTAGTTTTGATTTGTTTTTCATTTGGTGCACGAAAAGTAATTTGATAAGTTGAAAGTTGTTTATATTTCATTATAAAAGTATAAAATTGTGTCCTGTGTTGTAAGTATTGAAGTTTTAAGTAGAAAACAAGTGAGCAGTTTTAGAGTCACGTAAATTATCGCCAGATTCGTATTTCTGCTCAAGCATTTTATTAACATAACCTTGACATTTACTATATGTATTTACTATATGTATCTATTTTTATTCGAAAAGTACTTTCAGTTTAGGTTTTTTATCTTTTGTAATGGCGAATAATAAACAATTAAAAAAGAAAAATACAGATAAAAAAAGATGGTAAATATTCAGAAAAACGAAGCACCCTTGGAAGTCAATGACCTTAACATATGTCAAGGACACCTTCTTGAACAACAATCTGCAACTTTTAGCTGTCGCTCGTTGTTCGTTAAAAAATTATAAACAAAAGAAATATCATAAATAAATTCTTATTTTCCGACACCGTGTACATTTTGTTTGTGTTGTAAGCGTGTAGGCAGGGGGGCTTCGCCTCTCCCCTCACAAGAAATGAAGAATTCAATTAAGTGTCAAGTAATTAAAACGCACAAACAACAAAAATATAAGTTAACTGATGTGACATATTATCAATGCTATGTAAGTTATCTGTTTTTGACGGTTTTGTTGTTTGTGCGTTTTAATTAGCCTGTGTTATTCCAAGCAGTTTTTACATCTTTTTACCTCTCATTGACAACTTTATGGCTGTAATGTATGACATTCGTTTTTTCTTAATTGAGCGCACACTTGCGAAGAGAAAATTATATAAAAAAGAACGTACTGCCAATATCATCGATCAATTTTTATGATTGCCTATTTATATTTAATTTTCTTGCATTTTTTTATTATATTTTTTGCGTTTTTATTATTTTATAATGTATTATGACTGAGGAAGTCTCAAGTTTAGGGACAAAACGTTTCAGTTGGTTATGTATTTTGATTTTATTGTAATATATATTCATCAACTTTATATTTTCTCGATTTTGACCTTGTATCTATCTTGTTTGTTTATCTAATTTTATTTAGTTATATGTAAAATTATATATAATCTTATATGGACATCGTGTATGATTGTATATAAATTATATATAATTCGAAGATATACAGGGTGTCCCAGAATTGGTGTAATATCTCTCGTAGACAGATAGAAGCAGTGAAACTGAGTCGACACGTTCTATATCATTTTGCTAGATTCGCAATAGTTACCGAGATCTTAACAAAGATCCGCGAATAAGCATGCATCGGGCTTACGCGCATAAAACAGCCTGATGCACGCTTATTCGCGGATCTTTGTTAATTAAGATCTCTTTGTTAATTAATCGAGATCTCTTAACAAAGATCCGCGAATAAGCATGCATCGGGCTTACGCGCATAAAACAGCCTGATGCACGCTTATTCGCGGATCTTTGTTAATTAAGATCTCGGTAACTATTGCGAATCTAGCAAAATGATATAGAACTTGTCGACTCAGTTTTACTCCTTCTACCTGTCTACGAGAGATATTACACCAATTCTGGGACACCTTGTATATATATACATATATATAAAACTTCGATATATATATATATCGAAGTTTTTAAGTATAAAGAACTTTTTTGAGATTTACTGAAACATTAAATTACATATAAAAATATTTATATCTATTAACCTAATTTTAATATTTATATCTATATTGACATATTTTTATATATATTACAATTTTATTAAATTTTTAATAAACATTCTATACTATAGGTCTGTATTACTTCAGTACTATATATTAAAAACTTACACATTTATAGTAAAGTTAATAATTACTATAAATTAAATTTTAATATAAAATCTATAAATAACTGACGCAGTAAATTTTAAGAATAAGCAATTTATTATATTCAGTTTTGAATAGCGTTCTACGATTTATAATGGAATTTTTTATCAATGTTGTTGAACTTTTTCTTTTTATAGTTTCACCAACTTTATTTTCATCAGAGATTAAGAATTTTTTAAATAGATGTTCATACTTAATAGATGGAGAAATCATGGGAGTCCCGCGACTAACTGGAAATTCTACGGGCGGATATAAAGCGGCAATTTGTGGTTGCAAGCCGCAGTTGTAAAGTTTTCCAATTCCTTGTAACATTATAACGACTGGATTTTCGGTCGTGCGATGAGTGAGCGCGACATTAGTCACTTGTGGATGAAGAGATTCTTCCAAGATATGCTGCAAAACGCTGGTTGGTGCAATTTCGACAGTCACGGCAGTTTTTGGAATTATACGTATTGTTTGTTCAAAAAGAACAGTAGTCATTATGATATTCGTGAGATAGTCAGCGGAGCACAATTGTGCTGCTGGAGTAGACCATTCAGCAGAAGGCACAGATGTACTGATCCATTTTGAGCTCCTTTTCTTAGGTTGTGATATTAGTTGACTTAAGTTTTGTAAAAGTGTATCTTTGATAGATGCAAGATAATGACTGTGATAAGGTATGTTGTTGCAGAAAATTTCTTGCACATACGTATTATTAGCCTAATAAAACAGAATTAACCGATTGATATGTAAATTTAATGTATAAAGTACTTTGTACGCTACTACATTTCATTATATATACAGGGTGTTTTATTTTAATTGACGGCCTAAAATATCTTTTGAACAGTGCATTTTAGAAAAACATGTTTCAAACAAAAGTTATATTGTTTGAAGGGAGACATAAGAAAGTGCCATTGATTTGATTTTGGAAAGTTGTTTGAAGGTCATCACCAATTTCTTAAACGGAATTGCACACATCTCATTACATAATTTTGTAGCATATTTCGAGAGCTTTTCAAAACACTAAAATAAAGTACTTTTTCGTTAAGTACTTTTCGACTTTTAAGGCTTGAAAGTTACAGTATTGCCGACATTAGCATCATCTAAGAGGTGTATTCCGATATTCACTGCCAGTACTGGCAGTGCAACAAATACTGTTCCAAAATACATAACAGTGAGCTGTTGAAGCACTTTTGCGAGCATACACAGAAAAAAATGAAGTTGCTTCAATTAAAGTTGACGTCACGGGCTGCCACAAAAATAAATAGTTCATTCAATTGCATATGCGATTAATTTAATGTCTAAATTCTTAAAGCAACTATCTGCTGTGTATAGTGCAATAATATTGATGCTGCATCAACAGGATATATTTCAAATAAACTGATACTGTTGATTCACCATCTTTTTTTTCCGTGTATGACATCACGGATTTTGTCGTCATTTTTTGCTTTCATTACTGCAATTAGAGAGGTAAGGCAGTCGCAATAGAAAGATAGCGGCGTCTATGACTGTAATACATTTAATAAATGCTGAGATAAATATAGAATAGTTCAAATCACCAAAGAAAATACTGATAAGCAACATGATGCTCATAGCATACGTGGAATTGAACTTCTTTTTCTAGATAATAATAATAATAATTCCTCTTCACTGTCTAAAGAATCAATGTCTGATGATTCTATTAAATGTTTTGCCAACTCTGTTAGCATTACAATTTTTAGGCCTATTTTTTATTTTTTTACGTATTATTAACGTGTCAACTGACTAGCTTGCGCTTATGATTATGTTTGGAAATTTCAAAGTACTACAAATATCGTTCCGTTATAGGACGGAAAAACTAGTATAAGTAATTGTAAAACATAGGAACAGCATTGTTTTATGACGTAACATTGTCAGTACTGGCAGTAAATATCGGAATGCACCCAAAATGTACCACGTGAAGGTTGTCTGGTCGGATTTACACCTCTATTGTGTGATATCACAGCAGTCTATACTCTATAGATGCCAGATCGTGCAGGACAGCACGATCTGGCATCTACAAGCTGCGCTTGCTTGTATTACTCCGCCTCTTGTTGCTAAGACATTGCATGATGTGAGCCATCTTTCTTATACTGACAATTACACACGCCTACAGAGTCAGGATTATCGATTTCCACGCGCTCATTGGTTCACATTTATTAATGTATATTTCATTAACTATTGTAAAATTTGCAAAATAACAAATAACTTTTCTATTCAGTTTGACTCAATCTATCTCCATATTTTGGTTGTGTCAAAATTTTTCAGACACCCTGTACATAAATCTCAGTTTAACATTTGCTAATCACTTAATCTACTTACTTGTAATTTTTTTATAAACACGTGCATACATTCTGTGGGTCCACTTATAACGTTGCTTTTCTGACTGTTGCGACATACAATTTCAATATCTGCTGGACATATATTTTTGAGAGTTTCGTAATCGAGATTGACAGTTGCCATAGATCCGCAAGGCACAGTGCTTTCGACACATGCCGAAGCAATCAAGTACGCTGCTAGAATAGTTTGTTCAATAGTGAGGCACTTATCTGCGTAAGCGCATCCAAGTTCTCCAATAGAATATCCGATCATGTTATCCGGAATAAGTTCCAAAGCTGTTAGAAGATCTACTAATCCGATCTGCAAAAGTTATGTAATTATTCTATACATTACAGCGTATTACATTAGTATAAAGTTATTTTTATTATACAGGATGTTTTATAACAAATGAATCAGCCGAAGTGTGTAGGTAGATCGGGTCAATCCGAACAGAAAAGTTATTTACCTTTTTGCAAAATGTGCAATAGTTATTGAGATATGAATTAATAAATGTGAACCAATGAGCGCGCGGAGGGCAATGATTGGACTCTATAGGTGTGCACGATTAGCTGTAAAGAAAAATGGCTTCTTTCATGCAATGTCTCAATGAGAGGTGAAGAAACAAACAAGTGCGACGCGACTTTAGCTTCTTGCGATCAGGCAATATTCGGCGGTACGTAGCGAGCAGCGGCGAACAAAGGGTACCCCTCGCTATAGCTACTTCGGCTGATTCATTAATTATGAGACACCCTGTATATACATAGTTTATTTTAGTTACGTTGTATTTTACATCTTGAAATACAAAAAAAGCACCATTAACTTCTTTTATAGCTTGACAATATCATAATTTACCTGAATTGCAACGATACAGATCAATGTATTCAAAGGGCTTTTGTCTATCTTTTCGTCTATTATTGTCATGATGGAAGTTACGCTTATATTGTATGGTTTTAAAACATTATCGCATATTTCCATACTACGTGCAAAGATGGAAAATTTTAGTAAATGGTGACCTGCATATTAAAGTTTAGGACAGTATTATTTACATTATAGTAGTTAAACAAAGTCCGCAGTTAAACAAAATAGTAATTAAACCGCAGTTAACAAAACCGCAGTTAAAAATACCTAGATCAAACCATTGTGAACCCACTCCAGAAAATATAAACCAAATAGGTCTTTTATCATTTCTATAAGCCTGAATTTCTTTTATCGAACATTGTTGCATTTTATTCAGTACAATATATCCTCTCCATAAATTATTGTCTATATTATAAGCATAAACGTCATGCAGTAATCGAATATACTCCACGTCCAACGAATAGTTTGCGATCTAAGCAAGTGTTCAAACAAATATTTCTCAGAGACTTTAATACAAGATATATATGCACACAACTTCTGCTTGATTAAACATAACGTTTTGACGTGTGTACTTACGTCTTTTAAAAACGAACGCACTGATTCTTCAGTGCGTCCAGATATAGTAACAAGTCTCGGCAAATCATCATTTGGTGTACTGTTATTGATCTTTCTTTTAGGGTTCCACTTTAATAATAAATGACTATTGGCTCCTCCAAATCCGAACGAGTTCATGGCTATGTAACCGTTTGTAAGACGCGTTGATTCCGTGACAACACGTATAGTTCCATTTCTGAAAGATTCTATGTCCTGTCGTGGTGATGTATAGTAGATCATTGGTGGAATAAAGCCAGTTTCCATTGCGATTATTGCCTTCAAAAGTACGATATAAAGTCTCAAGATTTTTTCGAAGATTGATTTGTTTATTAACGTGATTTAAAGTTACGATNTATTTTATTTTTTCTACTTTTATTACAAAGCCTTTTCTCTATATTATAGATATAGAACAGTTTGTTACTCTACCTTGGCGATTTGATTCATACCGCTGGCTGGTTCAGCGTGACCAAGACTGGATTTTATAGATCCAATTAACAACGGAGTCTTTCTTTCTTTACAGAAAACATTAGAGAGAGCAGCAATTTCTGGTGGATCACCAGCTTTTGTGCCAGTACCGTGTGCTTCAACGTATTCCACATTAGTTGGCGATATCTTGCACTCTTGATAAAATTCAGTTAATAATTGTGTTTGCGCACGTTCCGATGGGTATGTTATTCCTTCTTCTTTGAATCCATCGCTGTTCAGTTTAATATGTTTGCATAAAGCATAAATTCTTTTCGCGTTTTTTGCCTTTTGAAGATATAATACCGATGTAGTTTCACTACGAGTATAACCATTTGCGTTTACATCAAACGGTCTGCAATGACCTATTGGTGACAAAACACCTAAAATCAAACATAGTACACATGAAAAAATGCATTTTTAGAATATATCTTTGTTCTTTTTTGTATATACATAGTAAAAAAATAAGCAAGTTTACTGATACTACCAAGACGAAAAAATTGCATAGTCAGTGTCGGGTGTAGACACAAATTTCCAGCAGCAACAATAGCTTCTTCACATTTACCAGATGTGATGTAGTAACAAGCAATTGCTATAGCATAAAGACTAGAGCTACAGGCGGTATCAACTACTTGAGATGGTCCTTTCAGATCCAGCATATAGGAAATAAAATTTGCCACTACAGCTTTACAACAGCCAACAATATTCATACCACCAATCTAATTATAAAATGTGGTTTAGTACAGTTATTATTTTCAGTATCAAATAAGTATAAGTAAATGTGTATGAACTGTTATATTAATCAATTACTGTAAATATTTTTTACCTGCAAGTCTCGATACATAAGTATCTCTTGCGACTCAGAAAAAGATAGTCCTACAATTGTAGCAATATTTCTTTCTCGTAGTTGCATTGGATTGATCCCTGCGTCAATAATTGCTTCATAAGTATGCTCCAATAATCTTCTAAGTGATGGATCAATTGTATGAGCTTGAATATCACACATATTAAAATAGTCCGCATCAAATTTGTTTAAATTATTAATCACTCCCATACGTCGTGGTAAGTCCGAATGTTCTATAACAGATGATACAAATGTCATAGCAGTGATACTGATTCATGTATCTTGAGCGCTCTAGCACAGCCACTCTTTAGCCCGTTAGCGGTAATAAACAATGAACAACAAATTCAAAACTTGCGTATCTTAGAAGCAATTTATCAAAGAGAGACTTTGGTACCAAAAATGGACGAGCCACGAACTGTATAAAGGACAATTCACTCTTGGTTTTGATTTTATGTACTTATAATTTTTCATTAATGGTGTGTTTTTTGTGATGGAGCCACGCAATTGAAACAGAAATATAACAACTAATTAGCTACAAATTAGCACTAAAAAAATTCGTAATTTAATTTTGTTTCTTTTAATTTTTTCATGTGGCTGTGCTGATTTTAGAGTTAAAGTAGCACAGTCATCGATTTTTTTTAAATATTTGGGGTAACAAAGTCGACAGTAGAGCAACTAATTAGCCACAAATTCGCACTAAAAGAATCCGTACTTAATTTTTATTTATTGTTAAATTTGAATTAAACGGCTATGAATAGGTCATGTGTTTGATTATAGTAACAACTTAAATCTCGAACATTTTGTAATATACCATGAATCAATTGATAAGGACTTAAAATATAGTCCAAACGTATTGACACAACTGTAATTACATTTATTTCTTGCACAACATCCTGCATAGGCTCTTCATAGCCGTTTAATTCAAATTTAATATTGGAATTTCCAAAGAGAGCCAGGTGACACCTCAATATTTCACTGTTTTTATTTATTGTATTTTTTGTGTGTGGCTGTGCTGAGTTTAGACTTACGTCAGCACAGCCGTTGGTTTTTCGACAACAAAAAAGCACTAAATATTTAGGTAGATTTTTTTTAATTGTGGTGAAGTGGCTGTGTCAGCTTTATAGACATGGCCAGAATTAACAATGCTCGTTGTTATTATGTCTTTGGCAACTGTTTTTCAAGGCGTCACTGCCACGCAAGTACGACTTGTTAAGTCAATGCGAGTTGCACGTATTTTAGTAATAACTTTTATTACAACGTAACTTGGCTCATATTATCTCATTTTGTATGTGAGCAACAAAAATGTTTTTAATAAAGAAGACGGTTCGTATTGTATGGTGGAGATTGGCGATATTATCTGTGACCATAACGTTGTCAACATTGGTGATTATGTATCATTTTATTGGAAATTTAAGACATGTACGGGACAAGTTCTTAAAAACTCAGGTATTTATATATAGTCTATATAATGATATCTCTTTTTTTATTATTATTTTAGAACCGAAATTCTAAAGTACAGTTTTCCGATCTGAGTTTCTATTTTCAGAGATTTTGATTATATCTAATGTACTGCAACAAAGTAAACATTATTCTTATATCTTACTGAGATAACCGAAAAACAATGTTTTTATATTCGTGTAAATTGACATCTTATATGTTACATTTTTTTATTTTAATTTTAATGTGCATATTACTTATATGTATGATACTGTTTTAGAAAATCTTGAGGAATTAAAAGATCTGAAAAAAATACAAGAAAGTAACAAAGAAAAATCATCAAAATATCTTTCGCCAATAGAGAATAAAAGAAAAAAGAAAGTGGAACAACAAGTAAAAAATGTATTTACTATTATAACTTTTATTTATGTATAATTATTTGTATGTGTATACATTTTGTTTTATTTTGTCTAAGTTTAAAATTTGCATTCTTGGATATATATACATAGTTATTATCTTAATTGTACACTTATTTCTAGAAAAAGATTTTTTAAACCTTAAAATAATTTTTTAGCATGACAAAAAAAGATCGAAGGTAGAAGATGTAAACGAAAATAATAACATTGAGACAGAAACTAATAATATTACAATACCATTAGCAATAATGAAGAATCATTACTCGACACGAAAAGAATTGCAATTATAAAGATTCAGCAGAGGATCAAGTAAATAAAGCTGAGATTGATAAAGTTATGGCATGTATAATACTATATAACTCTAAATATCTTAATTTTTTAATTTTATTACTTATATGTGTATACATATATATATATATATATAAAGTAATAACAGCTTGTTTCGTATATAGAATTGATTTAATGTTGTTTTAAAAATTTTAATATGTAAATTTTATAATGATTGTAGGAATGTATCCAAAGTACATCAAAAGCTAATCTTAAAAAAATATTGCCTACAATATTACAGCAAATTTCTAAAGAAGAATGCAAAATAAATACTGAAGAAACACTTGATGAAAAAGTAAAGCAATTAAATACATTAGAACCTCCAGATAATAAAAATGATAATACACCATTTGGTATAATTTCACAAATTTTATATAATATATATACTTTTATATATACTTTTTCATTTAGTATATATACTGTTTTTTCTTTTTATTAATATGTACTTTATACGTATATGTAATTAACAGAAACATTTTTTGATGATTGGAATTCTGACTCATTAACTCGCAATTCACTAGTGGACGTCACAGATAATAAGAAAATTATTCTTCAAACTGTACAAGAAGAAGAAAAAGAAGATATAGACACACCAGAAAATCCTCAACTTTTTTGGAAAGAAATGTAAAGATAGTGAAGTATGTATAATACTAGAAATAATTTAATATATGGTACAAAAAATAAATTTAATTAAAAATATTATTAATGTAAATTTAATATGTGCAATACAATTTATTTGATTAATAAAAAATAATTAAATTTAAAATATTTATATATATTCTAAAAATTATTATATTAATTATTATATTTATATTAACGATCATACAAAATTATATCCGAGATTCACATATAATCCTATATAATCCATGATTTTCCATTTTTTCTCGAGGTTACGCGTTTAGTAACTGTAAAATACTATTTTGCTTGGCATTGACGCATGAGTTTTATGGGTCTGTATAAATTAATATCTCATTAATTCCTTACTTAACGATTTAATTTCTGACTGCGCATACTAAGCAACAAAATCGCTCACGCGTTAGGATCAAAGTACAGTATAGGCATATGTAACAACGTGGTTATACCCTCGATTTTCCTTTACCAATCGCATAGAACATAACTCTTTCAGTAAAAAATTTTTTATATACAGGGTGTCCCAGAATTGGTGTAACATTTCTCGTAGGCAGGTAGAAAGAGTAAAACTGAGTTGAAAAGTCCTGAACCATTTTCTTCTATTACTTATAAAAAAGAGTAATTATTCAGTAAATGAGGCCAATCAGCGCCGACCTTTAGCCAGGCGCACGTCAGTGAACCGCGCGGAGCGCTCACACACACTTGGCGCGCGGTTCACTGACGTGCGCCTGGCTAAAGGTCGGCGGTTGATTGGCCTGAGTTACTGAGTAATTACTCTTTTATTATAAGTAATAGAAGAAAATGGTTCAGGACTTTTCAACTCAGTTTTACTCTTTCTATCTGTCTATGAGAAATGTTACACCAATTCTGGAACACCCTGTATACTTATACACAAATTAAAATTATTATATCTAATTATGCAACTTTATATGTCAAAAATATGTCTATATAATTTTATACATGGAAACTATTTTACCGAGACAATAGATTTAGGCTGCTTTCCTTTTAGGAGACAGACGACACAAGTCGACACAAAAGTCATTCTGTCTTCGTTTAGTATTCAGTGAGAAACAAAGACAAAATAACTCTTGAGTCGACTTGTGTCGACTGTGTCTCCTAAAAGGAAAGCAGCCTTAATAACCTCCCGAGAAAAAATGGAAAATCATGTGATCATATAGGATTATATATGGATCGGATGTAATTTTGTATGATTGTGTAAACTTTTATATACCTCGAATATGATTTTATATAAGTTGGATATGATTGTATGTGATCATGTAAAATCAAATCCGAAATTTGGCACGATCTGATTTTAAATGATCACATATAAATATAAGAAATCATATACTATCGTACATAATTTTATGTATTTATATGTGATCATATAAAATCAGATCGCGCCAAATTTCGGATCTGATTTTACACGATCACATAAAATCATATCTACCTTATATAAAATCATATTCGAGTTATATAAAAGTTTACACGATTATACAAAATTACATCCGACCCACATATAATCCTATAGGATCATATGATTTTTCATTTTTTTTTTCGGGCTTACGCGTAGCAACTGTAAATGCGCAAAATACTATTTTGTTTGGCATTCACGCATGATAGTTTATTATGAATCTGTATAAATTAATAACTCATTAATTTCTTGCCTAACGATTTAATTTCTGACTGCGCATACTAAGCACCCGGTAAAAAAGTTTTCATATATACTTATACGCAAATTAAAATTATTATATCTAATTATGCAAATTTATATGTGTGTGTGTGTGTGTGTGTGTGTGTCGAATATGTCCATACAATGTTATATATGAAATTTCTTTTTTTAAGAGGAAAACTTCAGAGATATTTCATATCAAATTACAAAATAACTCTATTAGTATCATGTTAGACACAAGTAAATTATATTAAACTATATTTTTACATTATTAATTACATTTTATTACATATTAAACTATATTTTTAAAAAATTTTTGATATATGATCATATATACTTATAAACGAATTAAAATTATTCTATCTAATTATGCAACTTTATATGCCAAATATGTCCATATAATTTTATACATAGAAACTTTTTTACCGAGACAATATATTTAATAATCTCACGAGAAAAAAAAGGAAAATCATGTGATCATATAGGATTATATGTGGATCGGATGTAATTTTGTATGATCGTGTAAACTTTTATATAACTCGAATATGATTTTATATAAGTTGGATATGATTTTATATGATCGTGTAAAATCAGATCTGAAATTTGGCGCAATCTGATTTTATATGATCATATAAATACATACAATTATGTACGATAAGAGAGAGAAGAAAGAGTGTATGATTTCTTATATTTATATATAATCTTATATTTATATATGATCTTATATTTATATATAATTTTTATATTTATATATGATCATATAAAATCAGATCGCCAAATTGCAGATCTGATTTTATACAATCACATACAATCATATCCAACTTATATAAAATCATATTTGAGATATTTAAAAGTTTACACGATCATACAAAATTGTATTCGATCCGCATATAATCACATGATCTTCCATTTTTTCTCGAGCAATTAAAAGTAATTATTTAATTATCAATTTGCTTACCAAATTTCCATCGCTTATGTTTGTCTGTCTGAAGATCGACTTTATTAAATAGACATTCTTGCAACTGCTTCATATTATCTGCACCTGGGAAGGTACCAGAAATGCCCGAAATAACAATTTCCTCAGGATCGATATCGGCGCACGATTCATATTTATGTTCATCCATCATGATTGATTAATTGTATTTATCTGGCAGAATGTTTACGAAAATTATGTTTTCTAACCACGGTTTACTAAAACCTGTAATTTTTTTGTTCACACTATTTGAACAAAGTGATTCAGTGTGTTTAGACCGACAAGCATGACGTGACTACACAGTAAGGACTACAGATCGTTTCGCTTTACCTTTTCATATATTTAAATACATTAGTATACATTAGTATATTAATGTAATTTATTTATTAGTATACATTAGTATACTAATGTATTTTATTTATTAGTATTCATTAGTATACTAATGTATATTAATTTGAATATATGAAATGTTATTAGTATCATTGTATAATGTAAAATAAAGTGCTAATGATATGCTTATTCAAGAAAAATGGAAAATTGTAACGTCCGTCTTTTATTGATTTATTTATTTCTGTGTTGTTGCGGAATAGCTCGTCATGGTTCGTTAAAGAAAACTCAGAGTGACCCGGATATTTTATAAGAAATAGAAAATTTGGTATATTCAAAAAAAGAAATATAAAAAAATAGAAATATATATATAACAGTTCTGGAATATTGTGCTTTGCTGGTTTTCTCGAGCGATGTGCTCGGTTGCCCGGCGTGAAACGGCGCGGGGCGTGCTAGCGGCGGTGATTGCGCGGTGTCGACGCTGCGACGCTTGATTCGGTGTACCAGGCGCTGGTCGTCGGTCTGGTTCCTGTGCGAGAGGCTTCCGCGCCTCTCAACGCAGTGCAAATGCCGGTTTACCTTGCGGGAAATCAAATGTTCCCCGGAACGGTTCGGATGCCGGTTTTCCCGGCGGAGAATTTTACTTCTCCCGGTGCGTAGCGGATGCCGGTTTATCCGGCGGAGAATTAAATATTTCCCGGAAGGGTTCGGATGCCGGTTGACCTGGCGAAGAATTAAATATTCCCCGGAAGGGTTCGGATGCCGGTTGACCTGGCGAAGAATTAAATATTCCCCGGAACGGTTCGGATGCCGGTTTTCCCGGCGGAGAGAATTTTACTTCTCCCGATGCGGAGCAGATGCCGGTTTATCCGGCGGATAATTAAAATATTCTCCGGAACGGTTCGGATGCCGGCAAAGAGAATTTTACTTCTCCCGGTGCAGAGCGGAATCGAATCTGCGAGTTGCCTGTCGGTTTTCCCGGCAGAGGAAGAGCTTCCCCGGGTGCTTCTCTCGATTCGGAGATCGGAGCTGATCTGCCACGGAGCTTTTTGGCCCGGCTTGTATACTCAAATGCATCCGGATGTTCGTCGCAATATTACGCAGAGTGGGAAAGAGCAATTGCGGGGAAAACAAGAAATTGTTTGCTTTGTATGGCGTTCCATGGCGCGTTGGGGCGCGCGGTGCGAGTGCAAGTCGCTTGAAGGCGCGGTTAGCGCGCGGTGCGAGTGGTACGCATAGATGCCAGATCGGGGACGATCGGGGACGCTTGCAGCATGCTCCGCAAGTAGAGGGGATACACAGACAAAACGCACATAGGCAAACAGCCGTGTACGTGTGCTCTCAGCGCTTCGACGAGTGGCTGCTCGCTTGTGTGCGTATCCCCTCCACTTGTTGCAGCATGCTGCAAGCGTCCCCGATCTGGCATCTATGCCTAGAAACAATCTACGTACCGTGGTACGTAAACTGTTTCTAGGTGCAGTGAGCGCGCAGTGCGGGCGGTACGCAGTCACGGAAACACGTGAAAGAGAGAATTTGATAGTTCTCTAGAATCGTTGAACGAGAGGCATGTCCCGGCGAAAAATCAGGCGGTTAACGATTCTGATTGTGTCCGGCGAACCGAACGGTCAAAAACGGGTCGCTCCCTAATAATCTCAGTCGAGTTGTAGTGCTAGATCGCCATTGTCAAATTGTATCAAACTTTATACTGTCTAATAAATTACGTTAAACTTTACGTTAACCTGTAAAGATGAGAGCGTGTGAGTTTGATTGTTACATTCCGCTAATTGCCGTTTGAGGAGCATATTTGTTGTCGTACCGTGAGGACAGTTGCCCTTGGTTCGTATCGTGAAAAGAAAGATAACATTGAGACATTTGTGAGAATTTGTCGGTCGTGTCGTGTTGTTCACGTGTCGGGAAGGGAAACAAAGGATAAGATGACTACTGAACTTTTATTGTAGATTCCCTTTCAAATTATAAACCGTCGTGTCGAACATTTTTGTGTATGTATGACAAGCAAGAACATATGCATATATGGTCTACATCTAAAGTATAATAACAAGACAAATAAGTAATAAAACTATATCTCAGAATGGGACGTTATTGCATTATATGTAAGTCAACAAACCGTAGCACACACACACACAAAATATCTCTTCACGCGTAAGTATAGATTTACTTTGTAATAGTAAGCTCTTAATTTTGAGGTTATATCTTGAATTAACTTAGAATTAAATGTATAAGGTGTAATATGTAATATACATTAAAATAACCTAAAATATTATTATATATTCTATCCACAACGATTAGATTTCCTAAAGATATAATACAAAGACGTAAATGGTTCAAGTTTTGTCAAATTGATGAAACAAAAATAAACTCTTCCACTATGCTTTGTAATAAACATTTCAAAGAAGAAGACTTTTTACATAGAGTTGGAGACAACATATTAATATTAAAGAAAGATGCAGTACCATCTGTCATGAAATTAAGCAAATGCAAGGAGAGGTATATTTGTTTAGAAATTATTGTATTTTTATATTGCTTTGTGTGTATAAATATTATTAAAGAAAATATAAAAAATGTGATAAAATTACGATTTTAGATTGTACCAAAAAATGATCGATTCACTGGAACATTTCGACGATGCAAATAATACAAGTATGAAATTGATAAACAAAAAATCAGAAATTGGTAAGTTATAATACTCTATATATTGCAAATATATAATTATTATAAATGTATAATCTCTATGAGTACTTATTCCTATAGTATATTACATTTAGAATTTGAATATTTGGATAATAATAAAATATTAAATGTACCTGCAAAAGAAGATAATAATGAAGAAGGCATTACTTCTTTTATAACTGAAGGTAAGTTAATTATATTTAGTTTATGTCTTTTTATTTTCTCAACTTATATGTAGTTGTGATCTAATATTACTAATATTCTATATGCAATTTTAGATTGTAAAATAGAACCTAAAATATGTCAACAATCGATTAATATAGATTCAAACAAGACAAACAATAAAAATAATACAAATCTAATGACAGAAGATTTATGTATAAAACGAAATATTGGTAAGTTGCAATAAAATATGTATTATACATATGTATATATGTATTATACATATATATGTGTTATACATTATAATGTGATTATATATATAATATGATTAGTACATATTCATTACTATGTTTTATATTTTAAATTGGATTACTTAATAATAAAACATTAGATGATGCTCTATCAGTTAACAGAATAATGTTGTGGAGAATATTTCTCTTAAAACAATTGAAAATAAATCTAACTTATCTAACTGTATCTGATTCATAAAAGAGAAAGATATTGATAAATTATTATTTTTTATTAATTAACTAATAATTTCAAATAAATACTAATAATTTCAGATAAAACCATAAGATGTACTAAAACATTAAGATATTTTGGTGATATTAAAACATGTCTTATAACAACTCCAAACCAAGCTAAAAGAGCTTTAGATGTTGCTGCGAGGACGATATCACGATACAGAAAAAAAATTCAGACATTACAAAAAGCATCTAACAGATATAGAAAAAAAATTAAGTCTTTAAAAGATTTGGTGCAACAATTAAGAAAAAAAAATTTAGTCACTGAAAATGCTGCAGAAGTTTTATTAACAAATAATAGAAATCAATAAAGATAGCTCCAAAAGTTTTTACTTATATAGACAGATGTGTGGTGATTGGCTGACAAAATAATGTCTTCAATAAATGGACTAAATGTCAAGAAACTTGAGACATAATCGTGGTCAAATATTTCGACTGATGCTGCACGTACTTCATCATTTTCAATATATAATGAGTCAGATTAATTACTTTTTGCTGAAAAAAATAATATTTGCACATCATTTATTAAACAATTTCTTTGTTCAGAAGCATTTATATCATGACGTACCAACAATTGCTTATAAGCATTTTCAAATTGCTGTGAATTTAGATTATTATTAAAACTACTTTTACTTAAGAAGGTACTGGATACCGACTATAGAGACCTGTAAATCGACGTTTTAATATTTCGTTTTGTGCCGTATTTACTGCATCAAATCCAAAATGCTTCTACAGAAATAAGTAAATTATGCTAAGAGTTTGCTGTTGTTCTTTGGAATGTCAAAATTNGCATCAAATCCAAAATGCTTCTACAGAAATAAGTAAATTATGCTAAGAGTTTGCTGTTGTTCTTTGGAATGTCAAAATTCAGCATAAATTTTTTCTTATACAGTTTTCTTCTATAACCTCACCATATATTCATGTATATAAAATTATTTTTCTAAGCTTATGTACGTATTTACACTGAACTACAGCAATACGTACGACACAAAACAATCTAATGAAACACTCAGAATATGATTTGGTTGTCTAATTGATGCATAAAAAGTAATATTGTGATGATGTGTATTTGATACCATATACTATCATTATGAATGAAAAACAAGTTCAAAAAAACATTATATACCCATTTTCAAAAGCTTTATATAGTTTTGTATATTTATTTGCTTCTGTAGAAGCGCTTTTAATGTTGTGCAGTAAATAAAATTAAAAAATAAAGAAATTTAGGTTATAAAAACGTCGGTTTACAGGTCTCTATCCAGTTTACAAGCCAGGCTCCAGTACCCTCTTAAAGCACTAAAAAATGTTTCAATCATATATATAATACTTCTATATTGCTAGTACCAGAGAGAAACCTGAGAGCGGCCATCTTAATGTAATTTTTTACGACGGTTTCAGCCGCTGGTTTTAGCCGTATTTCCACAAAAGTGGAACTCAAAGGCCGTTCTACATTAAACACAAGTCGCAGATCTCGTGGAATTGACCAATTGCAGAGTCAAATCAGCCAATCGACCAACGTGATTGAGGCCTCGTGCCTCTCATTGCGAAGATACGCGACTAGCAATATAGAAGTATTATATATATGGTTTCAATATGGTCTTGACTTATAGGTTAATAAATATTGTAATTTTTTTGTTTTTAAAACATCAAATAAATCAAATATATTTTGCAAACATATAAATCTTAAAAAGCCAGTTTTTTTATTAGTTTCTAAAATTTTATGGTTGTTAGTATCTTTTAAATTTGTGATATAGTTTATATCATATGCAAGACTTTTCATTTTAGTAAAATTTTCAGCACAAAGAGCCGCTTTATGTTGAATATCTTTGGAAAATCATATAAATCTTTGGAAAGTCATATAAATGTTCCGTCTATTATATAAGTCTATGGTATGCTATCATCTCTCACTATCACTCTCTGTCAACTGATTTTCGGACGTCTATCTTCGTTGCTCTCTGCCACTCTCTCGGCCTGCCGCGGCCACCAATCAACTCACTGCTAGAAAAGAAGAGAACTACTCCACGACTATTTCTGTCTCTTTTAACGAAGCTTCAGCTCTTCTTACACGAATGTTCCGTCTATTATATAAGTCTATGGTTTGTTCCTCCTGAAGTGCACTATCTTGGAATGGCGTATGGACTAACCGTTATAGGTCCAAGAGCCACAAGCGCACCAAACCAAACCTGAAGTGCACTAAACCAAATTTAACCTACTGTTTGTGCAAATGCTGCAAATAATAGAATAAGATTCGTTCAAGAAACTATGTAAATGAACAAATACTATTGGACAAATATTATTAACAAGGTTCTTATATTTTCAAAAATGGCACATTGGCACGATCGTAGAAGAATGTCCAACTCTTTTTCACGACGTAACAGAGAAGGTAAAATTGACGTGAAGTATCCGAATTTTCTTTAGCTTTATAATTCAATACCTAAATATGCTTGTATATTTAATATAATAACTTTACGATTGTTGGTACATATAATCAGACATTTGTATATATATATATAATAATGTATGAATTTTATGTCATCATTTATTTTCATAAAAACTTTTTCAAAAGTGAAAGTTTTTACACAAATCTTCCAGACCAACAAGTTTACTCATCTGGTGAAGGACAAATGCAAAACCAAAGACATCCTCCTGGACTTAGGGGAAAGGCAATAGGATTGTATTACAGAGACAGAAACAGACAAAAACATGAAAAAGAAAAAATACCATCAGTTCTTAAATTGTCTACTCAAGTAGAAGAAAAACTCAAAACTATTTTAAGTAATTCCAAAATGTTTTTTAATTCAGTTTATAATGACAGATCATCTGAAAGACTTGACTCTGTACACAATAACAAATATCATCATATTGGAGATTCACAATTTAAAAGGAAATTCTTAGAAATCATAAATGGTAATATTCAGCACAATCTTATCAAAGCTATGAAAACGCCATCAAAACTGCAGAGAGATAGAGAAATAGACAAGAGGTTACTAAATGAATACAAAGAAAAGCAAATTCAAAGTGACTATTTAAATATGTTAAACTTTCGAACAAAGTTGCCAGTGTTTGATAAAAAATCAGAAATATTACAACTGATTGAAGAAAATCAAGTTATTGTAGTAAGTGGAGAAACAGGTAACTTACAAAAATCCTTTATAAAAAGTATATATTTACTTTAGAATAGTCAATGTGTTAATAATTTTGTTAATAAGAAAGAGACAGAGAAAAAGTGGATTATGTTAAAAATATTCTAGGTTGTGGTAAAACTACACAAGTCGCACAGTTTATATTGGATGGCCAATTAGAGGCTGGAAACGGTAGTATTACCCGAATAGCTTGCACGCAACCTAGAAGAATTTCAGCGATTTCTGTTGCTGAACGTGTAGCTGCAGAAAGAGCAGAAAAACTTGGAAAATCTGTTGGCTATAAGATACGACTAGAACAGTATGTTTAGATACATTACAAACACATTTACAATGCACATGATTTTAAGGAAATTCATAACTGATTATCAGTTTCTGTAATTCATAGAGTTCCATCACGAGAGGAAGGAAGTATATTATTTTGTACCACTGCTATGCTACTACAATTTATGAAAACTGATCCGGCATTGAAAAGTTTCTCTCATGTGATACTGGATGAAATTCACGAACGTACTACAGAAAGTGATTTTATTATCACATTGTTGAAACAAATTATTCCCAGTGTAAGTTGTAATTCTTACATAATGTCTTGTGCAGAGAATGTAAATTCATATTTGAGAGAAATTTTGTTAAATTTATTTTTTAGAGACCTGATTTAAAAGTCATTTTGATGAGTGCAACATTGAATTCTGAAAGTTTTTCGAAATATTACAACAATTGTCCGATCATACATATACCTGGATTCACTTTTCCAGTAGAAGAATTTTACTTAGAAGATATTCTATCATTTACAGGGTGAGTAAAATGTATATGAATAATATATATATATAAGAGCAGATACTTATACCGGTAGGTGAAATATCGGTATTATACCGATATTTTTTCGTTACATATTTACAACCTTTATACAAACCAAAATACAAAAATACCGGCATGACGTCATACCGCTATATAAAAATACCGGTATATTTACCTATATTTACCGGCAGTTTTTTCGGTTTTCTTATTTTGTTTCAATTTTCAAAATATTTTAAGGCACGGATTTCAAGTTATTATATCAGAAACGGTATACTATTACCAATATACGCAGCTGCTTTGATTTTGTAAACACCACTGCTGCTTTCTTTTCTTTACTTATATTTTTACGATATTTTTAAGATATTTTTAATTATATATAATAATGTTTTTAATTATATATTAAACAGTTTAATTAAACTGTGTAAATTAAATTATTAGTATTTACCAATAAGTTTTTCGGTTTTTTGTATATCATTATTTTGTATATAATATATTAATTTTTTATTTTTTATTGTAATTTTTAATACAGTTTTACTTATATTTAAAATTATTTATATTAAGCGTTACAATAAAAGATAATTAACTTAAATATATATATTTAGTATATTAAATAAATAATTTAATATAAATAATTTAATTAAGTAAATAATTAAGAAATAATGATATACGAAACCGATAGAATTATTGCCAAATATATACTACTATACCGATATTCTTATATAATAACTCCATTTTTATGAGAATTATAAATTAACAAAAATTTTACAATCAGCTTACCATGTCATTAAAAAAAAACCGAAAAAATATCGGTATTTATTTCGGTTTTCGGTAATATATTGGTTTCGGTACAATATCGGTTTTGGTACTAATTGGTTTCGGTATAGATTTGCTGACGTAATACCGGTATCAAAATTATATCGGTTTTAAGTCTCTATATAAGAGAAATCAAGATAATATTGTGTTGTAACATTGTGTTCAATTTATAGATTTAGATTTCAAGATCCAAGTCCAGAACCTTCTGGTTATAAAAAACATATAAAAAAAAATAAAGTGCGTCAACATAAGAAAGATGAATTTTTAGAAATATTACAACCTTACGTTAGAGAATTGAGAGCAGAGGTAAATAAAATATCTTATATATTTTTATCAAATAAAGTATGTGTATTTATAGTTATTATA
Organism: Pseudomyrmex gracilis; assembly: GCF_002006095.1. NCBI lineage: Eukaryota > Metazoa > Arthropoda > Insecta > Hymenoptera > Formicidae > Pseudomyrmex > Pseudomyrmex gracilis. Next base: position 306,486 of record NW_018020692.1, read on the forward strand.
CGTTAATATATTAAATTATTTAATATATTAACTTGCTTGTACTTTCTTTGTTTATATTTTGTATAATTACGCAGAGAAAATACTCGGAAAGTGTACTTGAACAATTGAAGAATCCGAATAGCGAAGATCTTTCGTTAGAACTTGTTGAAAGATTAGTAAGATACATCTCTGATACAAAAGATCCCGGAGCTATTCTTATCTTTTTACCCGGATTGATGGATATAACAAAGTTAAACAGAATGATGATAGATTCTAGATGTTACCCGGATCGTGAGTAAATAATACTTTATTATATGAATTGCAGTGTACTAATATAAAAAGATAAATGTGCAAGAAAGATAGTTTCTTTTATTTTTATAGATAAATATTTCATATGTTCTCTTCATTCGCGCATGCCGACGGTTGACCAGAAACTTATATTTAAAGAACCTCCTAATGGAATTCGTAAAATAATCATAGCGACTTCAATTGCTGAAACATCGATAACTATAGAGGACGTGGTGTATGTAATAGATTGTGGAAAAATAAAATTCGGAAAATTTGACGTTGACAAAAACATTCAAACTTTAGAACCCGAATGGGTGTCTTTGGCCAATGCGAAGCAAAGACGCGGTAGGGCCGGCAGGTTCGTAGTTTATTCGCCGTTGCGAATTAAACAAAATAACATATTTTATTAAAGTTTTATAATGAAATACAATATGCGCGTATGTATTTTACAGAGTTAAAAGTGGCGAATGTTACCGTTTGTATTCGAAAGCTCGTGAAATGACTTTTGATCATTATCCACTGCCAGAAATGTTGAGAACGCGCTTGGAAGAGGTAATCTTGCAGATAAAAATTTTGCAATTAGGAAAGACCAAAGAATTTCTAACTAACGTTATGGATCCGCCAGATTTAAAAGCCATTGATCTGTCTCTCGATTTACTCAGAACACTCAACGCTCTTGACAAAGACGAGCGTTTGACTCCTCTGGGTTATCATTTAGCGCAGTTACCGCTTGATCCTAGAACAGGTAATTTTATTTTTGCTGTCATTGCAAAGTGTGTTTTTATTTGTCGATCTCTAATATATGTATAAGACACTTGTACTATTTTCATAGGAAAAATGATACTTTGGGCGGCATTGTTCTCTTGCGTCGAACCGATATTCGCTATTGCGGCTAGCCTTACATTTAAAGATGCCTTCTACTGCCCCTTGGACAAAGAACAACAAGCTAATGAGAAGAAGTTAAAACTCAGTAGGGAACAACATAGCGATCACATCGCTCTCGCGGAAGCTTTAAGATCGTATGAAGTTGCGCGCAGAAGAGGAGACGCTGGTCGCTTTTGCCGGGAGTATTTTCTCTCTTTCAATACATTAAAGCTTCTGTCCGAGATGAAGAATCAATTCGCGAGGTATTTGTACGAGATGAAGTTTCTCGACAGCGACAATCCGAGCGATGGAAGCGCTAATAGAAATTCTGACAACATGGCGTTGATAAAAGCCATTGTCTGTGCGGGATTGTATCCTAACATCGCTACTGTAAGGTAATAAAATGTTGACTTAAATGTACTTTCGATTTGTGTCGAGTTTATAATACATGTGTTTTGATTGAAAGAAATATTTAAGAAAGTACTTGTATATTTTTTTTTAGACGGTGTACTAAAAACGGTCTGATATGTTGGACGCCAGAAGATGGATCAGTGCGTACACATCCGTCGAGCGTGAACGACAAAATTAAGGAATTTCCTAGCCGATATTTGACATATTTTACAAAGCAACGATCCACCGCTATATTTTTACACGACACCACGTTTGTAAGCCTGCCAATGTTATTGTTTGCAGGATCGAATATAACAATAAGTAGGTAGCTTTTGTTGTAAATGCTAGTTAATTCAGCATGTTTGTTACATATGTTTTTGTCAACGTCATTTTTCATATTTCAGGAAAGGAAAAAGGAAATTACGTTATCGGCAACTTTAACTTTTCTGATAATATTGTTTGCGAGCCACGAACTGTAGAGGTGATACAGGTATGTCAATTTTGATAACGTTAAATTTTAACATATTGTTGGGAAGAAACAAGTTTTGAAATCATTTCTTGTAACGTAGGAACTTCAACGCGCTTTGAATACCTTGTTGGAGTACAAAGTTGCGCATCCAGCGTCCGTATCTTGGTCGACAATTGAGGGAGACTTGTTAAAGTAAATTTCCATATTTATTTATTTATATTTATTTATACAGTTATTTATTTTATATGTATTTCTTATAAATATATTCAAAAGAACCAGTTTTATTAATTCGTATATAACACGCATATATAACGGATTTATACGTGTGTATTTATTATGTTACAGTGCGATCATCGAACTGGTATCTCAAAATGACCACGAGATAGGTTTCGACGTCAAGAGCGGTAATGACGACGATGCCACTGATTTATAATTTCCGCTGATATTTGTTGTAATTTATTTATTATAAATGTCGATATCCCCTTCTTACGCACCATCTCCCTTAATATTGTTTAGAAATATAAAAACATAGTATGTCAAATTATATTCGCATCGCACGCGTGTGTTGAGAATTTCTTCTTTTTTTAAGTTTTCAAAATAATCTTTGCAAAACCATCTTGTTTATTATGACACAGGAATTTATTAATTAAATATATATTTATTTATGAACGAACAAAAGAAAGTAGAAAGTTGTGAAATATGCCAATAAAATGATCTTATGCGTAAAATAGTTTGTACGTGTAGTGGTTTATAACGTAAAAGTATATTAAAAGAATGTTGTGTGCGCAATCTAAAATAGCTAGAATAACGAAACAACAGCTGTTGTTTTTCATTGCGTCTCTACTTGGATGCGTAAAGTGACGATTTAGACCAGATCAACGAGGAGGATAATTCAGACGCTGACAACGCGACGCGCGCAATTCTTAGCAGAACCGTGGTGCAAACGGGACGCGAACTTTTGACCCGTCCATACTTCACGCGATCGTCAATAAAACACCATATCTAACCTCCTCCTCTCTCTCTGCCTTGCGCCGCTTTCTCATTCATGGATGCAAAATACATTTTTATCACTTCTCGATGGATTCGCGAGTGGTAAAAATCTAGGGATGCAATTTCGACGGATCAGATCAAATTAATTTTGTGTTTACGCACTTACAGCAACATGCGCAAGCAATTTTACCGTCTTAATTTTTTCAAAAAAAAAGTAATCTTTATTCATTCTCAGAGAGAAGCGAATAAAAAAAAGTCGCGACTCTTCGAACTCGTATTTTGTTTTTTAAATGCAAAAGATGCAAATTTCGAGACTCGGCGAGAATAGGACATTTCCGTGCGACGTTAATTTACATGCGCATATTTTTTTCATTTGATTAATGTGAACCGTATCGGAGAGATAAAGAATTTCGGCGTTTTATATTTTTCGCGCTATATTCCGAGTCTCTCGAGAGAGTGAATCCGTGGCGGGATCGCGAGACGTGCGATAAAAACGGGCTCGAGAGAGGACTGATAGCCGGCGATGCTAAAGCGGCAACAGGAGCGAGAGAAAGAGCACGGTTGCGCGCGGAAAGAGGGTGGGAGCGGGAGAGACCGCGAATATGTTCAGACCGATACATAGAGTATGGCGCGTAGCGTCCGATTCAGTCTACATCCGACCGTCGTGCGGTCCGTGCCGCGAAATCACCACTCGGATCGGATCGGATCACAAGTAAGAGACAGATCGGCGAGATACGACGGTGCATGTACGCATTACAACAACACAACAACCGGCCGACGCGGTCTCGTCGTTTTACCTTAAACCGGAACGCCGTGTTAAAGCTGCGAGATAATGTGAGAAATTTAGTTTATAAACTGAAATAAGTATCGCGGCGGTTAGAGTTCGAAAGAGAGAGTGTGTGTGTGTGTGTGTACGAAAAAAAAAAAAACATCCGTGAGAAGTTAAAAGAGAGAAAATATCGCGACGAGAGAATCGGAAAAAGAGAAATAAAAAAGAACGGTCGTCGGATAATTTAACACAGAGCGAACAAAACAGCGCGTCCGAGAGAGCAGCGTGTAGTGATCAACGGGGAAGTCGTGCGATATATCGAACGCCGCGCGATAAAAGCTGTAAAAATAATTCCGGCGACGAAGGGGTGGAACGAACGGAGCGGAGGAGCGCGAGATATATACGCGAATCGGCGAGAATAGAATTTCGCGCCGATCCGTCCGATAAAAAAACTCGACGATCCCGCGAGGGATGAATAACCGGCCTCGACGACGAGCGGCATGTAATTCGGCCCGAGGAGCTGGAATATGCTATTAACCACCGAGCGGAGCGCCGGCGATGTTTATGAGAGCGGGGGAGGAGCGCGGAGCAAAGGAAGCTAATAAACTGGACAACTTCACGCGGCGGCAACTTCACGCGACAGGTGCGAGTTATTGCGGCGCCGCCGCCTCTTCTGCATCGCGCGGTGCACAATTGTCATTATCCTCTGACCAAGTGCGTGTCGTCGTCCAGAAACATCTCCCCGTCGTCGTCGTCGTCGTCGTCGTCGTCGTTGTCTAGAGGAACATTTGTAGCACGACTCGCTTCGAAGATCGCAAGACGGAAAGCAGAAAGGAAAGGAACAAGGTGAGGGGTGTAATAATCTTTAAATCGAGTTGTGTGTTATATTTCGTTGCTTACTTCATTCCGGAATACTCGCGAAGGCAAACGAGAAGAGCGCATCTCGGGACGAGATCACGAGACGAGACGAGCCTGTTCCCGTTTCTTCCGACGCGACGGGAAAAATTGCATCGGAAAATCGAATCGGCACCCGCGCGTGTGAGTAGCATGTGTGTGTGTAGTATGTGTGCGTGCGTGTATGTGTGCGCGCGCGAGTGAGCGCGAAACCCGTGTCGGTGAGAGCGGGTCAGTGAACGATTGCGCGCCGCCGCCATCGTGAGAGCGACGAGAGGGAGGGTATCTTTCTTCGTTTCTCTCTCCTTCATTCTCTCCCCCGCGCCGTCTTTCTCTCTCTCTCTCTCTCTCTCTCTAGCTCTCGCTCTCTCTCTGTAACTCTCTTTCTCTCTCGTCCGACGTTCATACGTACATGCACGTGCGAAAGCGAAGAGAAACGTGAAACGCGCGCGTGCGCCGGCCAGTGTGTACTCGGCGCCCTTACACACCGGTGGTACACATATATAAACATACATACTTATATATATATATATATAGATAGACACGCGCGTACAAGCGCGCATCGACGGACATTCGCGCGCACATATAGAGTGCCTTGCAGGTGCGCGAGTATGCGCGGCCACACGCGCGCGCGATAGAGACGACAGCACACGACCGAAGAGGAGCAGAAGACGAAGAAGAAGGAGGAGGAGGAGGTGGTGGCGGTGGTGGTAGTGGTGGTGGTGGTGGTGGTAGCGGAGGTGGAGGAAGAGGTGGAGGCAGAAGAAGAAGAAGGAGCCAGTGACACCGGGAGGGTCGGTTGTTCCTGGTGTGCAAAGCGGCCACCGGGATACACCTGTACGTCTGTGTGCGTGCGCACGCGAGAGATCGCCGCGTGTGTCGGAGAGATCCGCGGATATATACGGCGGTGCGCGCGTGAGAGCTTCTCTCTCTCTCCCTCTCCCTTCTCTCTCTCCTCTCTCTCTCTCTCTCTCTCCCCCTCTCTCCCTCTCTCGCGCCCCGAGTAGAAGAAAGAAGAAAAAAAAATAAAAGGGAAAAACAAAAGTTTGGGCGAAAAGAAATGCGGGTTCGTTGACTGCGCGCCCGCCGCGCTGTGCGATGGCCGCATGCTCGTGCCCGGTGCCGCTGGTGCATAGTGCGCGCGTGACAGGAGCGACAACTACGAACGGGAGAACGACGGCCGGAACGTCACCGGCGATCGTAACGACAACGACGACGACGACGACAACGACGACGACGACAAGGACAACGACGGCGAAGACTTTGATGACGGAGGAGGTGCCGGCCGCTGCTGCACGCTCGCCGCTCGACGAAAGCGAGAAGCAGTAAGTGCTTGCTACGCACGCTCAGCTCCGGGATATTCAACGTCTCGACGTTTCGCGCACCATCGCGAGCTATCGCGGGGCCAACGGCCGCCGGTAAATTCGTCGACGAGAATTCACGAGGTACGTACGTACTCCGATTGCTCTAAATTTGGTAATTGAACGCTCGATACCGTTCGTGTCAGACGAGAGAGAGAGAGAACGACGACATCGCGCGAGGAAACGGGTCAGTTGCGCTTTTCTCGACGACGACGACTCTTGACTCTTTCTCAGGATCAAAAAATTCACAGAATTAATATACGGAGTATGAGGGAGGAGAAAATGTACAGCTCAACTAGTGACGTGTGTATACATCTCGCACGTTGAATAAATTATCCGCAATTTCGTGCGATATTTTGCGCACCGACCGTTGACGCGGAGCTTCTTGTAACGAGAATTTATTGTATTACGTCTGACAGACGCGTTGTGCCGCAACGTGGAGAAATGAATGTTCTCGTTTGCCTGTAGCGCGTCAAGCGAGCTAGAAACTACTCGCCGCCGGTGCCGCAACTTGCAACTTGTACCGTTAATATCTCTCTAGTATTATCATTTCCTCGCGCGCCGCGCAACGTAAAATCCATTACGCGACATTCAATGAGCCGGTCAAGGTTGCGCTCGCCGCTGGTATTCTCATGGTGCGCATTACCGACCTTCGTCGTCGCGAAAACGTTCGAATTAAGTCACCGCGATGATAATTGAGAATCAATTAGCGTGGGATCGCGCGTGTGACACATTCCAACATTCTCTCTCTCTCTCTCTCTCTCTCTCCCCTCCCTCCCTCTTTTACAGCTTCGGTGTATCCGCTTCGTTTATTCGCTTCGGTCAATTACTTCACGACGTCCAAATATCATGAGTAATGTAACGACGACCTCTTGTCAACGAAGTCGCGACCACATTGACGGAACGACCGGACGTTTCGTAAGTTGTTTGTGTCTGCGCGCGCGAGGAAGAATCGCTCTAGACGAACGGAGGAGGACGTTTTGTACAAATCATTTTTATACGATATAAATATGATCCCGCCGCAAAACAACCGTGACGATTCTGAACCTTGATCTTATCATCGCGCGCGCGCGCGACCTCTCTCTTTCTCTCTTTCTCTCTCTCTCTCTCTCGCGCGCGTAATGACCGTCGTCGTCGTCATCGTTGTCGTCGTCGTCGTCGTCGTCGTCGTCGTCGTCGTCGTCGACGTAAGTTTCAAGTTACGCGAGAACAATTAGACGCGCCGACTTTAGCGTCGAAAGGAACAAATTGACTTTGGAACGATTCCAATAGTCGTCGAGTTGTACATTCTAATAGAACGGATCGGGACTGAGTTTATATATGAGATTTTTCTCACGTCCTTGCGCTCAAGTCCAAGGAAATTGTACAACAAGAAGCCGGCTTTCCCGCAAATTTATGATACGCCTTGCGACGACCCTTTGAATCCCTCGTAAGAAAACGGCAGAACGTTTGCTCGGTTTTACGACAAATTTGTAAATGCAATAAGTCACGTTGGAAGAGAAAATGAGCTCGAGAGAGACAGAGAGAATGAATGAATGCTTTATTTATATAATGAGCGCTCTCTGGGATAATATCCCCTAAAGCGTCTTAATACATACAAGAAAAAAGTATTATAACAATAAATAAGTAATTTGACAAAAATAACAAAAAGAAATAGTAAACGCGAAAAACAAGTAATTAACGACATACGCTAAAAAATATACATAAAATCTGATATTTGATGCTTTCGCGGTGTGTAGTATTAAAATTAATAAAAAAAAATTTAAATTTATAAAAATGACACTAACGCGGTTCAAACCCGAAAAAAAAACATCTTTGTATGTTAATATACATAAAAGTTGCAATAATATATACAATGGTAAAAATTATACTAAAAATAACTAACAATATAATCTGAAAAGTAATGAAGCGCAACAAGTATAAAAACGACGAATATATACATAAGTGATACAAAGGCAGTGTATTAATAAAATATAAAAATATAAAAATGTGTTAATCTACAAAAATAGAGAAAGAAAGGTGAAATAGGCAATGTGCGGAAAATAAAATGACTACTAAGCTAAAACTAAATTTATTTTTAGCAAAGAATTAATTTTTAAACAGAGTTAGACGTTATTAGATGGAAAAGTAGTTGTGCAACTTAACTTTAAAAAGACGAAAATCGGCTGTCCTACATATCTCAGCTGGGATATTATTCCAGAGTTCTGCAGAAGAACATCTGAAGGAACGCTTGTAAATATCTGTTTTACAGCAGGGGATAGTCAGTAGATCACTCTGTGCACGCGCGCGGGTGTCGCGGGTTGACTCAACACATCTAAGAGTAAAAGTTTCAGATAGCGCAGACGGTCTTTTTAACTCTAAAATTCGATACAAAAGACAGCACATAAAATATTGTCTTCTTGATTTGATCTTGAGCCACTGCAATTTTTGAAAGAAAGGCGTGATATGTTCGTCTTTCTTAAGGTCATAGATGAACCTAAGACTTGAGTTGAAAGCTCGCTGAGAGAGAGAGAAAAAGAGAAAGAGAGATTCGACCGCACTCTTACAATTAGGTCACATTACACGTAACGAACTAAAAAGTAATTCAATCGCGCGCGGCGAAAAGCAGACGAAGGAGGGGGGATACGATTGGCGAGACGAACGCGTTTTAATTGAATTACGCTCTCAATCGCGGCGGCGGCGGCGGCGGCGGCGGCTCTTGATCCACATATACCGAACAAGGAACTTGGCAGATTAGAAACTTGTCAAAATCTTGGGTTCAAGCGCGCGTAGCCGCGAATGCGCCCGACTCGTTCACTCGTGACTAATGTACACTCGACAGTTGGCGCGTGAAAATTGGCGCGATGTAAATACATGATGTGGTTTTGCTCGCGATGCTCGATCGAGCGAGCAAAACGATGTCGTCAGTAACGTCAGTTTCTCCATTTTTTCGAGGAGTCTTCATGCAACTCGTCGTTTTAATTGCCGCGCGTTAAAACTCAATCGAAATATGCGAAACGTAACAATTCGCCGCGTGATGGTATACACGCGTGAATTCGACGAAACTGCAACTGCATATCTGTTATTTCTGTACGTACAAGAAGTCCGAATTGTCGTCAAGTGTGTAACGTGTCTATGTTCTTTCTTTATGTTTCAGAAAAGAAAACGCCTGTACGGATCGCGTGTCGAACGAAGAAGCGACAGCGAGTTGAGAACAATATTTCTCGTGAAACTTTGTGATCCATATTTCTCTTGCCTACATTCGTTCTTTCTCGAGTGTCCCGTTCTCTTCGACAAAGTTCGACATCGAAAAATCGTCTCTCCCTCTCTCTCGCGTGTGCGCGCGCGCGCGCACGCCCGTCTCCCTTCTTTAATGTATATGTCCACGAATGCAGATCAGGTCTTGCGCGACGCGAGAGACGGGTCATAAAGTTCTGATCTCCCGAAGACTGATCGGCTCTGTCAGAGCCATCTCGAGAGCTTTCTCGATATCCGACCGAGAAAATAAGACCCCTCTCGAGGTGACTATCACGATCTAACGATAGACGCGATCGCGCAGGCAGCGTTTAGAATCCCGTCGTCCGCGCTCTTCGATCGAACCTTTCCCGATCGTTCGCGCGCTCAGATTGATCGACCGCGAGACGAGAGATCGGTCACAAGGAATCGCAACACACACCTCGCCCGACGTTCTCGCAGATGTTGAGATCGATCCTCGATAGGACGCAGAACGACGCAATCAAGATCCGATCGCCGAAGAATCGTTCGTCTTTCCCGGTTCGGATTTTGCTCGGTGTTTCTCTCCCGACGAGAGACGACTTCGTTCGCGCCGCGTGAGATCGTGTAATTTTTATCGCGGGGTATTAGCGCGAGTTACATCGCGAGTCCGCTTCTATTGTCCACGTAACCGTGCGTGAGGATGCTAACATCGTCGGCGTCGTGTGCGCGTCCGTGCCGAGAAGCAACCCTTTCGTTCTGATTGTTCAATGAACGTGACGACTCGGTGCCGGGAAAGTGAGGCTCTGATTAAAACCGTGTGCGGTGCAGGCCACGTCGTTGACGCGCTACGTAACTCAGGTGGCGAATCGCCCCGACTAGAAGACCGAGAGGCGGCCAGCTGTTAATCGGCAGCCACCGCGGTGGACATGATTATTTCAAAGGATCTCTTCCTCCTTGGCGACCAGGATTATCTGCGCCTTCCCGTCAACGAGAAGCGCCAGCAACGGGCAATGGGCCGGCCGATCATCAATGCTCCCAGGTAAGGGAAAGAATTGAAATCAATCAGCTATAAACATTGTTTATGTATACTCGACTTAATTAGCAATTTTTCTGATTCAAATTAACGCCAAAAAAAAGCGTCATTATTCATTTTCGCATAACAAAAACGCGCGAAATTATTGACATATATCGCGCGGCGATCTCAATATTTTATTATTCACCCGTCGATTGCGATAAATAATATGTTTTGAAACACGTGACATCGCATAAACCTGCATATAATTTTCTTGCAATTAAAACTCTCGATACACTGGAAAAGCAGGTTTATTATCGCTCGGTATATAGGATAACCGTAGCGGTGGCACTTTCAATGCACAGTTATTAGTTCGCGAAATGACCATTGCTTGGTTTTCTTGGTTACGAGCGCGGTTTCTTTTGCCTCGCGCGAATGGGGCATATAGAAGCGCGAACCGAGCGACGCGGCGTTGAAATTGCCCCGTGTATTTGCGCGTTGTGTCGAGATCGGAAGATTTATGCCGGCACTAATCGATTCGCCGTGCTATTATGAGTTTTACGATTTTTACGAGAAAAACGCGCGCGCACTGACAGGCGTCGTTCGTCGCTCCGTTTCCTTCTTCCATCGATACGATCTCCCGATGTTATTACTCGATAACGAGTCTTATCGGCTCGTCGTTTACTCGGGGATCAATGATGTGTATATAAATAAAATACGCCGTGTGTTTTTTTTGGTTTTTTTTCTTTTTTTTTTATCAAAATCTGACCGTCGATCAGTAAAATATTTCGAAAACTTCACGCGCGATAACGCGCGCACGAAAAAGTTTATTATTGCCCGTTTCATTGAGCGATAGCACTCAAATTATATCGGTTCAAAACACAAGTGTACGATCGATGTTATTGCATTATATGTTTGTTCGGACATATATGCAACGCTTAATCAATTATCGCGTTTACTTCCTGTATATTTACGAAATCGATGAGATTAAAACAACGCGGGAGACAATTCGAAAATGTTGCACAATATATGTACGCACATTAAATCGAAAAGCGGCAACGACTATCGTAAAGCGCGGTGTGCTCGATTATTCGCGATTGCGCGCGCGATTACACCGGAAAGAAACACGCCTAGTTTAGTCCTAGTTTGCCTTTCAACAAACGTGAAATTCGCGTGACGTTGCGCGAAAACGCGGATTTTTCGAGAGAGAGAGACGGATTTCTTTTTCCCTCCCATATTCCCTCGCGCACTCAGTGAAAGAGAAGAGAGCACACGAGAGATTTCGCGACGCGCTGTTTCGTCGTCTCTCGTGTCGAGACGGAAATTTATGTCGCGGAGCGAAAATAGGGAGGCCGTTCCTTTGCGCGACGCGTGCGAGAGGCGCGGGCAATATCGCTCGCCGCGCTCTTATTTTACTTGTAACCTAGAAACCGCTCGATCGAAAGAAAAATCGGTAGTTTCTCCCGCGGAGAAAAATCGAGTCTTCCGCCTGGAGATGAAACCGTTCCAGTTTCCCATGCGTGACCCACTGCTAGGGACTCTCCAAGTGCCCCGCGCGCGCGCGCCTTTCTCTATACCACAGCTATATAATCCTCATTCGTCGCCGCTTCTCCCGAGAGAATCGCGCCGGACATCCTTTCCTTCCTTCCTCTTTGTCGTGATGCCTGAGAGGTGTCGGGTGTTTTCTTATTTCGCGCCGAGAGAGATTTTCTGCGATCGATATCGCAATCGCAGCGACGGCAGCAATATTCTCGATGTTCGTCTCTCGCGGAAATATCTCTCGCGCGTCCCGCCGGCAATCGCATGCGAATTTGCGGAGACGGAGTCGTATTGTTTTTTTCCGCAACTTTGCGACACACAGGCGCGATTAACTTTCTTTCTGTTACATTAAGGAACTTTCATTTCGTTAAAGTAACATTGCAAATATGCAGGTCACACCGCGCCATAAGACGGCTTATCGAGAAACGTTTTCTAGACACGCTAAGTGGAGGAGAGACGGGTTCGCTTTACTGCGTAAAGAACAATGAGAGTATTTTGCTTAAGTGCAGAAGTGTGGAACGAACAGAAAAAGAAAAAAAAAAAAAAGGAAAACAGTATCTCACCGTCAACGGTGCGCAGCGCCGGTGTTGTGAGGTACCTGGCGGCGTGAGATGAAATCGAGGACGGTGTGCAGACCGCGTGTGGCCATTAAGTAGATTGAATATTACCCTATATTCGGATAGATGCAATCAATAGTCTAGAAAAAAATGCGCTATTCGCTTTCGCAGCTCGCTCGGTGTCCTTGAATACAAAACCTATCAGCTTCGCGCGCAATTTGCCACGGAGAATAATGATGACGCATACACGTGCTCCATACCGTGTCGCCGTTGTGTTGTTGCGTTTGTCGTTGAAGCTTCGCGCGGATTGTCATTCTCGTAATAATAACGCGAAAAAGAAGTATTCACGGTTTTTTTTTTCTCGACGGAATGGCTCGGCGTAAAAAAAAAATAGCCATGAGTCGCGGTTTTGTCGCAACAGACCGCCGTAAAACGGGACTCTCGCGGCGAGAGTCTGTGACGTGATGATATCACTTATCAGAGAAGATATCAGTGTACATCGAGGAGGGGGACGGTATTAAAAAAGAAGAAAAAAAAAACATTGTATCTCTTTATTGTGGAAGCGCGGATACGTGTGATTACACGCTCAGTTTTATCGCGAACAATTTTCGGCGATAAACGCTTCTGTGTACTTCGTATATAGCGCGCGAATATTGACGCTCTCGCTTCGCGGACTGCGCTTCGTGCAGCCGCCGCTGCGTCGCACGAAGGACGAATCTGCGAGGCAGGCGGGCGAGGCGAACGCATGAACTACGAGGAATGCGAATGGCTTGATCAAGCCCGTTTAAAACGAAGCGCTCCCCTCGTCGCGAGCCGACGTCGCTGACCTGCCTCACGCGAGTCGCTCTACTGTGTGTCTCGTTCTCGGTGTGTATACTCGTTCTTCCGTAGAAAGGCAGCGGCGAGGCGTTCCCTTCCTAAATCGGTCGCGCTTAGAGAAAGAAACGGAAAAAGAGAACGAGAAACGCGAGAGGAGGGGTAGGCGAGGGTGGAGGAGGAGGAGGGGGGACAGAGTGATAGAGAGGATGCGGGTATCAAGGCCGACTTTTGGACGGTGAATAAGCGTCTCTGCGATCGCGATGCGTTGGGCGATTAAAGGATGCGGTAGGTCGCAGTCGCGTCGTCTGGTTGCTGCAACGTCTCCGGGAGGAAATTTCAATTTTAATTCTCGATACGAGTCCGCACAAATCAACATCGAAAAATGTCAAATGTATTATTAAAGCACTGTGTGAACTACTACTTAAAATAGTAGTACAACGTGTTTTATGGGAAACGGAAAGATACAAGAAAAAACACGTAAGCGAGAAATGCAACACAAAGTTTCCGTGTAGCTGTACACACGACGACGATTCGCTTTCTCGGGCGAGCGTTTCATAAAAATGAATGCGAACCGCACAGTATAACCGTTATCAAGAGTTATCTGCGATGAGAGACGCGATAGGGAGGACAGCCGTTTTGACCTTGCCTGCTGAGCGCACGAATGTCTGAGGTCGACTCCGAGAGGAATGCAAATGCGCCTCAGGTTCAGGACAAGCCGCGCGACCCCGCGATGCACGAACGACTCGCGAGCTCTTGGAGGTCGTTCTATACGTGCTTCTTATTCGGAGTGACGTTGCGTTCGCAACGCGAATTTATAGTTAATAACTTGTCCGGTTCGAGAGAAGACGTGCGTGTTTACGTACGCCGGAGAACGAATATCTACTTACCGCGCGAGAACGTGAGAGAGTCTACGGACGACGAAACTTATCGCGCGGTTTACGCGTATCTTTTAATTTTGTTTTTCGAAACGCGCGATAAGATCGAACGCGGATTTCTGAAACAAATTCGAAATTTTTTAATGTCCCATTCGCGTTACATTAAAAAATGTGTAAAAAATTGTTCGAAAAAGAAGAGTCTCTTGGCGATGAGACACTTTGCGACAGTCAAGGGAGGGGGGGAGGGATGTGTCACGATTTCAATTGGTAATGAGCTCTTATTTCCGGAGTCTTCTCGCTCTGTAAAATCCAGTACGTGTCTCCTCCCCGCGGAGGAGGAGAAGAAATTTAAATCGATCCTTCTCTCTCGACGGAGAAACACGAGATGCGAGGGGATAACCTAGCGAGCGTAATTTTGCTGACCTACCTCACGCGAGAAAACGACTCACGGCGAGTCGCGAGCGAGCGCGCGCTTATTATCTATCGCGTTGTTACACGACACGGCGTGTCGTCCTCTTCTTCCATTTCGAGTTTAGCGAGAGAACCTTTGAGAGTGCGCGGGGGAGGGGGGAAAGAAGAGAACGAGAGCCAAGGACGTTCCGTGTGGGCCGGACGACGGGGCCGGAAGTCACGTTCCCGACTGTTAAACGCGGCGAGTGTGCGATCCATAAGCCGAATTGAAAGGAGCACCGCGCTGTTATGTACTTTAAATTTAGTGGCCAATTTTACCGGGTGCACTCATTACCCGACCATGCGCTGCGATTGCGATTTACCGTCAGGGACATATTCGGTGTCGGCACTTAAAGAAAATGACAAAGGCGGCTCCGCGCTCCTCTGTGTGCTGAATTTATATTATATGCGGCGCGCACAATTCGTCCACGCTGCTCTACCAGAAAATTTAGCGGTTTTGTTTCTTTTTTGGCGCGTCGCAAAAAATATTTTATTTGAACTTTTGACTTCTTAGAAACACTCGGTCTAACATCGGGAAGGAATAAGATAACGGATAATCTCTCGTTCATATTTACGTCTATTTCAATAAACAATGTAAATATATTGCATGTCGTTGACAATCTCCTATCGTTTATTTCAAAATTTTTATCAATTTATAATGTGCGTATTTTTTTTCATACAAACTAAATAACGATGTAGTATTTTGCATTATTCAGATTACAAATTACTCGTTACATTGCGATTCATAAAGTTTTGTAAATAAAGAATAAGTTGTATCACTTTGCTGTTCCGGTTTTCGATCTCGCTCGTAAACTCGCGACTAAAGACCGTCGATAAACGCGAATTCAATATACCTTCGAATTAATCGAAGATTTCTCGAAGTGAAAGAAAATTGCGAGATAATTCTCCGCGACACCCTATATTATACGGTTGCGAACGCGCGTTGTAGTGGCTCCTTTGTTATCGCTCTTGTTGCCGTCCCAGTTTCTTCGCTCCGATACACGCAACGCGTTTCAATACGAAGTGCCGCACAATACTATTTGCTTTGAGTCGCTCCTTGCTGAAACAATGGCGCGATTTGTGCCTTCGCTTGTCGTTCGTTGTTAAGCCGATTAAGTCGACTTTGAGGCTTCGGGAGAATGACAGTTTATCATTTACAACTTGATGCGCGTTCGATCGTTATATATGTATAGAGAGAGAGTGGAAATCAAATCTCGAGAGAATATTTCACGAGAAGAATAAGAAAAAAAAAACAAAATGACGCGATACACTGAAATATAACAACTCGAGCGCAAAGGAAAAAAAATTTAAAAACTGCAGAAATTGTTTGCATTTCTGAACACGATATTTTCTTATCGATACTGCGTTTGTCTCTTTATTTTTCACCATGTCACGCTCGCTGCGGCGAGCCGTTTTACGACCGAGAACAGCGTCAATACGGCCGCGATAAAAAAAAAAAAAAAAGTCATGAAGTTATTCCAACTATTTCCCCATCTCGAACAATCTCCTTGCGCTATAATAACCCACGCACATAAATAAGATACCGCGCGTGGTATCTCGAAGAATGCAATGCACCTCAACATGTTAATTTGTCCAACGAATTAAATCTCTCTCGCTACGTCTGATTCATTATTTACGTCGATGCTCCGACTCCGATAATAATCGCTGATAATGAGTCGCTCGTTTGCTTAGTCATTGTCGCGCGTGTTGCATTCGTAATGCCGTTTTAATTCCTGTTATTATATTCGTGCGCGCGCGAGGTGCAATTGTTCTTTTTTTTTTTTTTTTTATAACAAAGATTCACGCGTAAATATAAATGTGAAAACGCGCGTAAAATCTAGTGCGAAATAGAGTAGAGATCGTCAAATAAATGTTTTATATTAAAATTAAATACATTTAATATCTTTCAAAATTAACAAAATATTAAAATTTAATATTAAAATATTTGATTTAATTTAATTTAAAATTATTAAATTTAATTAATTAATTTAATATTTTTAAATTATCTCAAAAAATTCGATATTGTGTGACGTTGTAAAAAAATCGGAGGGAACAAAGAGAATAATTTTTTTTTTTTTTTTTTAAATTAAAACTCAAAAAGTGTCTCGATCAGCTCGTTCTCTGTCGCGCAACGCGCGTAACCAGAGATCGCAGCTCGTTCGAAATCACAGTTCTTTCGCAGCGAAGTAGAAGACAGTCGGCTGCTTCACCCTCCGCGGTATCTGCTGTTGCGCGCCGGAGACCGCCTCGCGCCCGTACAGAAATAGCCTTAGAGCCCGACGACGACGCATGCTGAGACGCATATTATGCAGTGGTATCGCCGAGGGTGCCGCTCTCGAGAACGCGATTATTTTCTCGTGATCGTTGATAGTCGCGCGCGGCAGCCTACTCTTCTGCCGTCTCTGCGACGGCAGATCAAACACACTCTGACCGATCTGTTCGCCCGTAGACATCATCGGACTAGAAGAGACAAGAGGTGATGCATTAGCATCTATCCGACCTCTCGACGAGAGACGGGATTGTTTGTGTGTTATAAATAGAATAGAATATCTCAGTGCCATATTTTCGACAAAAAAAAAAGAGTACGTCCTCTGAGGTAACTGTCCCAATGACCGGACGCGCATTTATTAAAGAAATCGCTGTTAAATAAATGTTGAACATGTCAATTCTCAGTGCTTAAGTATTTTTCAAGATACATTTTTTTTTTTAAATATTTTTTCGCGCGCAACTTTAATACATATAAGTATTTTGCATATAAATATTTTTTGTGAATAAATTTTTCGTGTATAAATATTTTGTCATAATTATTTCTTTAATGTTTCCGGCACATATGGGGTTCCGGTTATTCGGGACGGTTTTACCTTATTCCCGCGTTAAAATCGCAACAGGACATTTATCGGACATAAATGATTCGAACCGTGAATCGATCGTTATCAGTTTTATTCGCGTATTAAAGACGATTCGGAGATCCGGCCACATGTCTTCGCGCGATATATGATATATTCATCGACTAGTTCTTGAAAAGCTGTCCAGCTGAAGGCAATAAACATTCCTGCTGACACGACTATTGCAGCCCGCGCCGACAGAATCTATTAAAAGTCGTGTCGATGATGCGTGTTGTAGGCGGCTCGATCGTAAAACTTTGTTTATGAGGGCGCGGAGATATGGCCGGTCGCAAACTCATTAAGCACCACGTCTGCTCTTGAGACAGATACATTCCGCAAAAAGGAACGTTTGTTTTTCTGCGATATAGGTCCTCCGCCGCCGCGACCAGCCAATAAAATAATTAACGAGGCTCTCCCTTGAATTAAAAAAAAAAAACAAAACAAAACAAGGACCAGAATTTAAAGCATACAATATGTCTCCTGTGTGTCTGGAGTACGTATTTAATAATCGTCGCGAGTATTTTGGCAATTCCAAATCGTTATGCAGGGGAGCGAGAACGAAAAAAACGGGCGAGAGGGGAGGCGAGAAGAGGAGCTGGAGAAATGATAGAATTTAATGTCGACGGCGCGCCGTTTGATAAGATGGGCGAGATACACGGTACAATTATGGTGGTCATCGAGTTGTTACTACCGCGTCGCACTGACCTTTAAGCACGGGGGTCAATTCTGACTTGTGTTCTGCGTCCGTGTCACGTACTTACGGTGGTGATTTTCTCATGATGCGCCATAATTGACGCGCCTACCTCAATTCCGTCACTTTCGCCGGATGCGATTTTCGTGACGTGTCTCTCTCATCTCCCGATGCATATCTGTTGAAGGATCGCGCAATTGTCTCGATGTCGATCGAGACTTTCTGGCGGTTATTACACGAAATATTGATGTTAAATGCGCAGAAATACAAAAATAAACACACACCTTTGCTTGTAGTTGAAAAAGAGAGAGAGAGAGAAAGAAAATTGTTTTGAAAATTGATTTCGGACTTCTCGATGTCTCTCGAGCAAAAACAGACACGCAAGCAGGTGTAATCGAATTGCATTAATGTACCGGATGTAGAGTGCGCGCTGGAATCGCGTTGGTACATCGTGCCCGCATCGTAAATGCAATTCGTCTTCGACGTTTACACATGTTCACACTTGCTCGTCGCGCGCACACCGTCACACGGGGACATGCGATATACATATATAGTGTGTCTATATGTATATATATACATACACACTTACACGTACGGCACAGTCAATACGTATATGTATATAGATATACAAAAGGCGCGCTGTCAACGCGCGCGTATCTCGAACTCTCACTCTCGGCGGTATTTGCACGCATACGCGCGTACCGCGTGTAAATCAAGCAACACATCGCTTCTGCGTATAGCGAGTTTCGTTGAGATTCTCATTAGCGCGCACCTGAGAGAAGCGCTCGTCATATTTATATAATATTATCAAAACTGAGATTTCTCTCGTTAGCTACTTTTTCATTTTATTCACCCTCGTGCGATATCGCACGATACGCGCGCTTTATACTACAAAAATATTAAAAAAAAAAAAAATTGTAATTCCAAAAAAATATCGATTGTTTCGCTCGACTCGTATCCGAAGCGCATTTTTGTTTCGCGACGTGTCCGATAAATGCGATAAAAGAATTTTTATACACGTCGTAAAAAATTAAAAGAAAGTGCAACACTCTCTTTCTCTTCCTCTCGTCCTCTAGTCCATTAATGTCTAACACGGTGCAATCCGATGTGTGCATCTGCGTCGTCTGCATTGACGCTGCGACCGTCGTCGGTGCGCGAAACCGAGAGAGAAAGAGAAGAGAAACGGTTGTGGTAGCGAGTGACAGAGAGGAGGGAACACGAGCGCAGTGAAAGGGGGGGAGGGAGAGCACAGAAGCAGAAGGAATCCATAGGTGGGAGAAAAGGAGGGAAGGAGGACAGAAGGAAAGGACGAGAGGCAGGAAGAGACAGAACGAGATACGAGAAGTGTCGGTGGTGCTGAGGGGTGTAAGAGAGACGGCGATATTCGACGGGAGAGAGAGAGAGAGAAAGAGAGAGAGAGAGAGAGAGAGAGAGAGAGAGAAAGAGAAAGAGAGCGAGACCATGTGGCTGTCGACGAGGGGTGAGATAAAGCGAGACAGAGCGGTCCGAGAGTGCGTTGAACCCGACCAGTGAACGCAGCAGTCTGTGCTCAATGCGCGACTGCGTGAACGTGTGTGCGCGCGCGCAAAACGGGCGCGTGTGAGTGCACATCGGTGCATCGATGTACGCGCGATGCGGTATCGCGACCGAGAAGGTGCAATGGTAGGGAAGAGCGAGAGCGGAGGGAAGTGACGAGAGAGGGAGGAGGGAGGAGGTGGCACGACGGGACGGCGAGAGGAGCATCGAGAGAGGGAGAGTTGCAGCAGTGGAGAGGGAGGCATAAGGCCAGGCCAGTCAGTAACGATGTCATTAGTTTAGTCAGTCAGCGAGTCAACAACTACAGTCTTTCGCAGGCGTTTCAAGTGGGTCCTGTGGGCCCCCTCTCTCTTTCTCTTTCTCTCTTGAAACATCCCTTCCAATATCTCCCACTTTTTACGGACCCTTCGCGCCCGCTGGTCAGCGGGGTCTTCTGGTGGTCGCGATTGAAGGAACCACGCGTTACCAAGCGATGACGATTCAAATTCGACGACGATCGCATCTCACGATCGCTTTTTCGACGCGCGCGATAGCGCATCTAAACTTTCGTCAGCTTCTTTACGAATTTTATTTTCAAACGTTTGTGTAGATATATATTTTTTATTTAGACGTTAGACATTTTCAAGCGTTTATTTACAATAGATATATACACATGTAACACTCATCGGTCTTGAGTTTTTTAAAAATGCAGAAACCGATAACATATAATTTCGATAAATTAAACATTAACAGCGTTATTTTAGACAGCGTTACAATCTACTGAATGAGGGTCAGTGGGTTAATTAAATCTTTCTGTTTCGCAAAATTTATTTAATTCCGAACTCACAAGTAAACCACCGTCTTGCTAATCATCAAATCTCGCTAACTGCCTCGAGCGAGCGAAGTATCAAATTTTACATCAAAGTTACATGCAATTGCACGTTTGATCTCAAACGCACAATTCTTTAGGCAACAGTCGTTTCATATACGCGCATCAAGGTGATTACATTATAACCGAGTTTAAGAAAGAGAAGGTGCACCTTTGTCACCGCAGCATTACGTTAACCGCCAATTAAAGTGTCCGCGCCGTTGCGGTTAACCCTCGCTGCGCAATTTCTTAATCGCACACGTTTTCACGGAGAATATACACGCTGTCGTAATAAGGTTTATAGATCGTGTTTCTTTGCTCTTTGTCGTCGACGAATCGTGTCGTGAGAAAATGCGTCGTGAAAAATCGCACAACCACGTTTGTTGCGGAATTTCTGTCCAAAGGAAAATTATTATACAAACGCGAGAACGAGATAACGCGAGAACGTGTTCCTTCGTAGACACGACCGATTCGCGGTGACATCGCGTCTGTGATTTCGTGTGTAACTCTGGCTTCTAACGGCTTGTAATAACAATAATTGACACCAGCCGTCTCTCTCTTTCTCTCTCTCTCTCTCTCTCTCTCTCTCTCTCTCTTTCTCTCTCTCTCTCTTTCTCTCTCTCGGCTGCGATTTATGATTGCGCGGTATCGTAACAAGAAAATTCGCTCTGCCGTACGCGCGATTCCCTCGGCGTGTCTTCTTCTCCCGTGATCACGCAACTTTTGTCGCATGCGAGATCGAACGATCGGGCTTGGTTTTTCTCGTACGTTCTCGAATGTGTACATTGCGGGGAAAAACACAATTTTGCTATCGTAAATTATCCTATACATGTGGCGCTACGTTGCGGTATACAATTTTGTAACACGCAAGAGACATTTGGTTGACCCGTTTTCTATTTGCGTTCTGAACTGCATTCAAATTTCGTTATAACGCATAGACAGAGCCAAACTCTCATTATAAACGAAGATTGGATTCCCGGGCCAATACGTGCGCTCGCTCGTATCAATGCCGTCACGTAGAGCGCGTGCTAGATTACCGATAGATCTTTTATTTCGTAGATTACGAGGCAAAACCGATCAAAGATAAACCCACATACTTATGTGGGAAGTAAAAAATATCTATAAGTGTTGAAAATACGACGTTTGTTTGACATGTACAAGTTGATATCTTATCTTAATAGACTTTGTTGGTGTTATCGTAATTCGATTTTCGTTTCCCGATACAAAGTACGTGGTTTTTGAGTGTATGACGCAATCGTTTATTCTCCTCGGCCCAATGTTACAGGTACCTTTTCTCGAACTGTGTAATATTTATACAATTTTTTGAAAAAAAAAAATTACGTGACAACAAATGTACACACGATCCGATCGCTCGTCAATTCGCATTAGATCTCTCTCGCGAGATCTTTCCGCGAATGTGTTGCCTTTTCCCGTCCGATCGCGGAGTTTGCACGTTTTCGATGATAAGTTCCGTAGCCGGCCGTTCGGTTGGAAGTTTCCCAACGCGTTTTCGCGGCTCCGCGCGCGCAACAATAATAACCGCGACGAATAACGCGCACGTACGTATACGCGCAATCGTTCGGCGAAGGCGCGACGTTGTGCAACGCGTGTATAACCGCGCGTGCACCCGGCCGTTACGCACCCGTGTCGTCGTCGTCGACTGCACCACCATTATCGACACCGCCACTACCACCACCCAGCGCACGACCGACCGCCGTCACCTCTGTTGCCACCGCGCTGTCGCCGTCGTCGTCGTCGTCGTCGTCGTCGTCGACGTCCTCGCTAGACGAGGAATTCGCGCGCACGGGTGGCGGCGACGCCTACGTGTGAGTGTTTTATACGCGGGTCAATGACTCGGTCGAGTGCATAGTGCCGCGCACGCGCCGGTATATGTGCATACGTACTTGTATACGTACATATATTGTGCATGTAAAGACAAGCACGACGGGAGCGTGCGCGCTGCGCAACGTGCCTGTGTGCGCAATACGCACTCGCGAGCGCGTGGGGTGCGTTGTGTGTATACGCGGTGCATTAAATATGTTAATATACAAGCAGACTCCAACTCGATAGTCCGGCTAATATTCCATTGCTGCTATCCTTCCCCTCTGCCCTTCCACCTCCTCTCGAGAGACGGCGCATTTATTGCATTTTTGTCCTGGACCGGTACGGTGCACCTGTGAAAAACCGGAGTCACGACGCGCGGTGCAAACCGCGACTGTTTACGCACTTTGTGCCGCGCGCGTGTGCTTGTTCGCTAGAGCGAACAAGCCCAAGAAACGTAACTCTTTTGATTATTATTATTATTATTATTATTATATAAATATATAGTAGTAATTTTTTAAGTTTCTGAGAAGAAAGCAAAAAAAAAATAGATGCAGCTTTCAAAAGAGATGTGATTCAATTTTCATGAAATCGCGCTCGATTCTGAAAAATAAAAATTCGTAACATTTCCTGTCCTGATTTCTGCTCTTCGATCTCATTCGAGACATGATATACGTGTTGTAATTAGAAACCTATGCGATGTCTTATATATATATATTGTTGTATCTGTGCGACCGCTGCATGCGCACACACACGCCTCTTATATCACGACTCATTAATGTGGTTAATTAGTAATACACTTGTAATACAAGTGCGCGAGCTTGGCGCGGCTAAAGCTATCGGACATATCGTCGCCAATCTACTTTGCGTGCTTACAGAGCCTGAAGGTTCTTATTGCGGGATTTAAATAAAATTAAATCGCTTCTTCTCGCGCTTCTGACTGATCTCGTTGGAACTCGAATTTTTAATTAACAATCTTCGCGTCGTTCGAAAGTAAGTGATGCGCGCCGAAGTGTCGTGTATATTATTTAATTAATTACGCCGTACGGATAGTAATTATTTTTTTCACTTTA
Source organism: Pseudomyrmex gracilis (assembly GCF_002006095.1). Classification (NCBI taxonomy): domain Eukaryota; kingdom Metazoa; phylum Arthropoda; class Insecta; order Hymenoptera; family Formicidae; genus Pseudomyrmex; species Pseudomyrmex gracilis. The sequence goes on from NW_018020692.1 coordinate 329,790, forward strand.
CACTTATCTCCGTCCAGTGGAAACAACAGAGTTGTTTTCGGCCAACACTAACTGCGCTTTTGAATGTCTGAGCGCGATATGATAAATTATCATATCTATACGAAGCAGCTGGTGCTGCTTTCATAATACGGGGAAAAATAAATGTCTTTAAATACACATTGATATATCTCGATGTTTTTATTTTTAAAAGATAATACGATTCTAATGTTTCCTCATCGCTTAACGAGATAAAACTTAATTCTTATCTACTCACAAAGATGTGTGACGAATTTTAAAGTGAACTTTTGATTTTAAACGTAACAAAAAATGACACCGTAGTTTGATGTAGGAATATAGGTCTTATAACGGCGCGCGCGTACACACACACACACACACCCAGAGACCGAAATTTCAAATCTTGAATAGATTGCATTCCACAGATTGTATGTGATGCAATCGTACCGATGAAGGTTGTTGGGTTGTACATATGTGTGTGTATATAATATATAATATATATATATATATATATATATATATATATAAAATACATGCACATGTACACACAGAAGTAATAAACCGTTCATTAACACATGATTGCCGTAAGGACATTTATCTCGCGACGTGACATCGCGTAAATTCATCCAATTCGACAAGCGCGCAAGTGTTTTATAACATGTTCGGCGCTTAATGAATCTAACCGCTCGAATATATATCCTGGAAGGTGAACAACCTCTCTCTTCGAACTTGCCGCGGCATGTTCTAACAGTTACTACGAAATTACTGTTAGACGTCCGAATAAGTCGTCTGATTAAATCATGTGTTTCAGATTTGTGTGTGTATCTATGTATAAAAATTCGAGCAAAAACTTTGTTGTTTTGAAATATTAATTTCAAAATAAAAGAGTGAAATTAGATTAATGTCACACACACGTACACGCAATACACGTACGCACATTTGCATAATATTTTAAATCTATACATTAACATTCGAGAAATTTACGATTTATTTATGTAGTAAAATACGACACTTTGTTACATAGTAAATATGCATATATATATATATACAATATATATATATATATATACATGCGTGTATGTATAAGTGTTTTGTCTAACATCTGATATTTCGGTAAATAAATAAGAACGAAAAGAATTTAAGTGGTACATAAAAATCTCTGAATTGCGACGGACGAAGTACCGCATTATACGATGCTAATAAAATATCAAATGGGACAAGCGCTTACAAAAGAAAAACAACGTTGGTGTCTATTATTAAAATTCTTCGTGGATAAGATTTATGGCAAATGAATAAAGAATGAATTGCGGCTGTTGCGAATGCCCGCTGTTGCCGTATAGAAACATTTCTTCCGCATTTAATGCATTTGACGTTATACATAAATTCAAATAGGTAACGCGTCTCGCGCGGAGACGAGTTGAAATCGATTCGTCTTGTAACACGTAGGGTTATGTTTCACGGTGCCGCATTTTTCATTCTTGTTTTAACACGCGATACATGTCGTATCCCGCGAACGCTTCTAAAACGAAAAAACAAAATGATAAAAATTAAAAATATCTAACTGCTCGGTCAGTGATCTCTCTCAGAATTATTTCGAATTTTTTTAATCTCTTCAAGATGTTATCGTAATAAAAAAATTAATTACTACATGGATTAAATAACATCACACAATGATGGGGAAAATTGATATTTTCTTTGATTTTTTTCGTTTCCAAGCAAACATTTCGCACTCTCTTCTTTATTGCAGAAGCTTATAGAATTGAAGTCGATTTACGTCCGTTCGAGTTACGTCTTTCCAAAGTTATGTAGCTAAAAATACAAAGCTATTGATTTTCTCAGTCTGAAAGAGTTACTATACGTGCGCGTCGACTTTCGAAAGCGATAATCGTTTTTATGTGCGCGTCGGAAGTTAACCAAGAAACTTATAAGAAGGGAAACTTATAAAGTATTTTTCAAAGTTGGCGGACTATAATTGCAATTTTCTCAGTATATTGGTGTTTTTTTTTTTTTTTTTTTTTTTTAATTTGAACATTTATATATGACGCGCACGCGCGCGTTTGATATTGAGAAAATCTGATTACTTTCGGACTGTGGTTCAAGTCTAGCTTTCGTACTCAGAAATATCGAACGAGGGGGAAGAAGTTTACATCGGTCAGAAAAATTTGGGAGATTCGAATGTCGTCCGTATGAGAAAGTGGCGTATAAGCTCTGCCGACGTAAAAAGCTCTTTGGTTTGTGCGCACGTACACGTGGCCGAAACGGCGACATCGATCGAGAAGCTACTTTCACCAAGGGTGAATGCCTTTCGACTTTATCCTCGCCTTCATCCGCTTTCGCAAGTCGCGGGGAAAAGAAAAAGAAGAGATCGAGATAGGGACAGCGAGAAAGAGATAAATGCACAAGCGAAGTACGTCACGTCTCACTTCGTTCTCAAAGTCGCTCGCACGATAACAGGCGGTAAAGCAAAACCTGTTGCTCTATGTTTCGCGGATTTTTTTGATCGCGGCACAACAACGCGCGACGTTCGGTTTTCTAGTCACAATCGAGCCGCTAACAATAGTGCATTAACCAGCGCTGCCCCCGATTACGGTCGGTCACGTCTCTCTCGCGTAAGAGGAGAACCATAAATTCGAGATATAGAATGCTTCGGTCAATGATTTTCAGCATCGATTCAATCACGGCCGAATAATTCTGATGAACGACACGGTCTCAATAACCAAACGAATAAGTCCGAGTCGCGATCGTTTCGACTATTGTGTTAATTATTTGCATAGCAGATACTTGTACATATTACTGTATTATTTAGTTTCATCGGCATGCGTTATGTCACGCTAAGAAATATAATTAACTTTTAGAGGACAACAGTTTTCTTCTTGACATCTACATTTGATGTAGATAGTTGATATCCAAAACTGTATAATGTGCGTTTTACGTTAAGTTCAGAGCCATTGTAGTGGCTAACCCTCGAAGAAAGAAAAGCAACTGAAAGGTGTTCTAACATAAAATGGATTAACATAACAAATATAAGTGACATAAAAAAAAAATAAAGTGTTCGTAAGAGTTTTTCGAGATCACTGATTACAAGGTCAGATTTCTTCATTCTTAATGGTTGGACCAATACCGCCAACTAAATCTCAGCAGATAACAAAATTTTCCTTTTTAGCGTTACCTAGACTTAACGTGAATGTAGAAAGGTTTTGTAGCTCTGTTTTGGTTTTTATACAAACAATATACGTATATATAATTTAAAAGACAGCCGAATAATTGTTCGAGCTATTACATAATCGCTTCTCCGGTCTTTTAAAGGTTAAAGCTTCATTACTGTGTCTCTTTAGTTTTAACCGAACACAAAAAATTGAACAAATTAAAAGACTTAGCGTTCGATTGAGAAATTATTATTATTACATTTTGTTAAAACGCTGTAAAAAAATATTCAAAAACATTTATTTTCATACTATAATGTATCAGTAGATATTATTCTCACACAGATTAAATATTGTTTGTTACAGGTAATTACGGATACTTTTATAAAAAAAATTATGTATCCCTTCCCATTGTATCCTTGGGTTACCGACTTCGCCGTGTGTTTCTCGCAGCGCCATTGTCGTACCGGTTGTCCGTCAAGATACGTTTCCCTTATTAAGGTATATCTGACGAGGTCTTTCTGATTTCAATCAACAAACTTTGCGCGGCGCAATCTACTTTCGGAACCCGGTTTTTTAGGATGACCCACGGTACTATTGGGACCGACCGGTAAATTAAATAGCGAGAAAAATAAAACCCACTCACACAAATATGTAGCGAAATGTTTTTTTATGTTGTATCACACACTCTCCAAAATGTGTGTGAAGTGTTTATAACATTTCAAAAACCCGTTATTTTTCTTTTACAATCAAATATAAACTATACCTGAGTGTAATTTAATTTCAAAGCGAGTTTTTCGAAAAACACGCTATTACGTTAACACGTTTCGACAGAAATAAAACTAACGTTTTTGTTGCAACTTTTTAATTAAATTGCACACTGACGTATCAGGCATATTCAATAACAAAATCACATTTTAACCAAATTTACGATAAATTAATTTTTTTCCCCCGTCGAAGAGCACGTGTGTGCGTTGTTACAGAGAACTTTTATTAATTTCTATTAAAGATTCTCGATAAAAAGAAAAAAAAGAAAAAAAAATTATGAACGCCATACATTCATCTGGAATGTGATTGAATTGAAGGGCGGTTTAGTGTCTATATATATATATATATCGCCGATAATTCGAGTCCCGCAACTACGATATTTCGCACGTCGTTCCTTTGCCGAACCCTGCTTCGAAGAAATATCGTACTCTCGAGATGGGGTTCGATATTCAATCCGCTCGTCGATCAAGTGTGTTATACAAGGAGATACTCGAGCACGCGGGATGATTTCGTCGGGTCGTAAGCACTTTTCTCGGCCACTCGCTCGGCCGCGAACGAGGAAAGACGCGATAAGACGAGGAAGACGGTGGATAAGAGGCACGTGGCGGAAAGAGAGGAGGCGCCTTGCGACGTCCGGATCGCGGGTTCTCAAGAGAGAGTCCTTGACTTTTGGAATGCGGACCATTGGGGCCTCCGAACACATATCCCAGGTAGTCTCCCGATGAGGAGGAGGTTACAGCGCGTGTGTAACGCGCGCGCACAGCGTCGCCCGCGGCGCGCGCGCGCGCGCGCGTTCTGCCCGGGATCCGGACCGACAAACCGAGATAAAAGACTCCGAGACTATAATTACGACATCTACTCAACCCAGTCTCCATCTGTTTGAAACTGAATTTTTGCAGCTTCCAATATAATCGCGCTGTTATATAAGCCGAGCGGTCGGCCGAACTAATAGTTGGAGAATTAATTTTTATTTTATATATCTAAAACAAATATAAACAAATGAATTAACTTATGTCGTAAACTTGTTTGCTTGTGAAATAGAGATTACTTGCCACGTTAAAACAGGAAGAACTTACATACGAACGTGACGTTGATTCTAAATAAATCATTATCTGGAGTGAATTGTACTTTTTTTTTTTTTCATTATTATTCTATATTAAGAAGCTGATAACAACGTGTTTACTTGTTAGTGTTTAATTCAGTCTGTCCTTTATTCATATTATGGATCATTAACTTCTGACATCGTTTGACGCAGACTAAAAATATCTGAGCCATCAAATGAGGATACGACTGTCCGATAACAGTGTCTACACATGATAAGACCGAGTTGTTGGTAATATCCAGTGAAAAGCGTGCTCTCACACGAAGCGTGTTCCAACCGAATACAAAGATGCTAAAGATTGAAAATGACTTGGTTGTGAAGTTGACGTTACAAAGAGAATCACACGAAAAAATTCTGTTGCGTGCGCATCTCCAAACGTTTCGGGAAAAAAATTGTAGAAAACAAGTGTAGAAATAATTCAGAGAAATTTTTAATTCCTGTTTTTTTTTATTTTTTTTTTTGTTCTTGTTTTTTGTTATGACAACAAAAACGGTCGTTTATCAATTTGATGTAATTCTATTAGACATTGATTGGATCTTAACGCGCATACATGCATTCATTAAATTGTGCAAATGTGCAAGTATAATTTGCTTCGATCGCATTCTTACGTATACTTGCTTGTTAATCATAGAAAGAGATATCTGAAAGTTTGCATGTATACAGCGCGTCACTGAATCGCGGAATAGGCGCTTGTTGGCGAACAACCGCGCGCGCCCCGCTTGCTCTCCGATCCCGCGCCTATATTCCGCGATCCAATGACGCGCTGTGTACTTCAGCAAATCGCTTCGCGAAGTGAAAAAAGAAAAAAAACAAAACAAAAATCGATCGATCGAGAAATCGACTCCGCGGACTTCTTCGGTTAACAATCGCGCGGCGACATTGAAGTTTCTCGCGTGCAGATTTAGAATCCACGTGCGCGAATTGTTACGTGAATGAAAGTCGCACTACTACGTACAATGAATCAGCTATTTTTGAGTCTAGTATGCAGAACAGGCCAATAAATATCATTCAAGGTTCGGGGTCTTTACTCGGTACATACTTTATATTAGAAATGCGGGAAAGTATCCGTTTTATTCTCGCGGAGTAAACAAAATGTATCGCAAAAACGATATACTCTTTTTTATGTAGTACCAGAATAACAATTTTAATCGTTTGCGCGAAGCGCGTGTTATAAAAGAAGTGAGAGTTGCCTCATTGTCAGAGAATTTTTAAACTGAATATGGCAGTAGAAGCTTCTCGCAGCTGTTTGTGAGTCACGTTTAGGGTAAAATGCTTTAACTTTTTCCCTGGGATTGTGAGAGAGAATGAGAGAAAAAAAAAGAGAGTAGAAGAGATTTTTTCAGCGCGGAGAAGTTCCAGAAATCGCGGCGTGTCCGGTTTTTCGGCCGGAATAAAACCGCGCCCCGCGCGATCGAACGCGAAATCCGGCGGAGAATTGCGCGCGCGCGCGCGAGGTCGTCAGCGTCGCGGCGACGCGCTACCAAATACTTCGCGACATCTCAAGGCCTAGTTTTGTCTCGGTCAAGCCGGGCCGAGAAGCTTTCCGTCGAAACCGTCGGCAATTTTTACTGAGACCGCGCGCCACGTCATCGCACGCCGCCGCTCTCTCGGCACACCGCTACTCTCGCCCTGCGTTTTCTCGCGCCCAACAAGTCGCGCACGCACGCACGCATGCACGCACGCACGCACGAAGTGCGAGAGAAAGAAAGAAATAGAGAAAGAGAGAGAACGTGTGTGGTACACACGCGCTTGGGAAGCAGAGACACGCGCGAACGACCTTGCATTTGCTTTGCATATATACGACATGGCTTTGAGCATGGTCACACGGAACACAACCTTGGCGAGAGCATAAACGACCGGCGCTGCAAGAGAGGAGAGAAAGAGCGAGAAACGCGGCGAACGAAGAGAAAGAGAGAGAAAGAGAGAAGACCGAGCCGGAGAAGGAGAGACGGACGGGGGAAACCTGGGGCGCAGACCACGTCACGCCACTTTCGGTTTTATCGTCGTATATCCGGTCACGGTGTGATTTCCTCGCGAGAAAGAGAGAGAGAGATCCTTGGCCACGTCGCATTCCTCCTAATTACAACCTCGTAATTAGGCACTCGCGTGCACATCGATAATAAGACCGATCTAGTCCGCAAATCTTTTCTTCTGATACGCTATACATTCGTCCTAGACGAATTCTACAAATTCTTAGAATCTGTCAAAGACGTTCTCTTCGATAACCTTGTTTTTTTTTTTATCTTTACAACCGCGGCTCCGATATGAATTTATTTATTTGCGTCACGACAGTACAGAAAGACTGCGCACAATCTGTACAAAGACGTACGTTGCGTAAGCGCGCGTAATATGGGTGATACCATGGGAAGTTTGTTTCGCGGCGGAGCGGCGAGTCAACGTTAACGCGACGACCGCCGCATCGCGAGGTTATTTCGCGCGTCTCGACATCCACAGCGAGAGAAGCTAAAATCATCACGTGTTGACAGATTTGTTCCTCCGCGACTAAACATGTTAAACTTTCGTATATATACACACACGCACAGCTTATCTCTCTACACATATATACACATATATACACAAACTCCGCGATGCTGTTTGGGAGAAATTGTTTGAGAGAATAACATTATTTCAAGGATTACCGTACACCAATCAAAAAGTAAAATCGGTTTAGAGAGAGATATAATATATATGTCTTAAGAAAAAGAAGAAAAAAGGATACATTTTGTTTTTTTAATTCCCGCTTCTATCATGGTTAAAAAAGACGCGTGTGTGCACGATGCTACAATTCTGGTATATCTTTCAATAAATTATCTTGTTGACATTGTCTGTAGATCTGTCTACCAGATAACTGCACATAGCGATCATTATGATATAAATAGCTACTTCACATACACGCCTCTATCAAGTCGACGTGCCAACAATGAGAGAAAAATAACGAGTGGTTTTTTTTTTCTCTCAATTTAATTCTTTTGTTTCGAAGATATTTTGTTGTATCACGCACACATAAAAAAACGCGCGCAAAAAAAAAACATTTTTGCAAAAACATGTATTTTATTATCACGGTGCAAGGAGAACGTGAGTTAGCAGTTACTACAGAACTTGAATAGTACTTAAATAAAGTATTTATAGATTTGTTTTCCCAGAATCACTTCTGGCGTCAGACATTAATTTGCATTTTTCTCAAAATCAATAAAGTCGACGTTTTGGTTTTATTGCACACGGTCGCGCGATATATGCGATATATTCTTAAACCTCTGGCCATTATTGCGCGCGGCTGCGGTCATAGCCGCGGTGCGAATTCGCCAAAATATGCAAGACAAACGCGTCGCCTCACTAATCAATATTACTTAAAGTCGACAAACTGTCTGGCGGACGGTTGACGTCTGCGCGTATTATACCTATCTGCGTGCGGTTCCGATCGAAGAGTCTGTTGTCAAGCATCGATGTTTGTGGTCGCGGTCCGATAATCGAAAATTGCGATGCGTGAATTTCGACGCCGAGTGATCGCGACTGATCGCGCGCACATTTAATAAACGAAGTGAATCATTGGTCTCGTTCTCTCTCTCTCTTTCTCTCTCTCGCGCGCGCGCGCGCGCTTTCGAGATTTCGCGTTGTTATTTCACGCGCGGGGAAGATACACGCACGCGGTGTGTGAATCAGCGCTCGGAATTTCGGCCTAGGTCTGCGCGGGCGGACAGGCGGGCCGACCTCAACGAGACCGAAAGTGAGAATTTTAGCGCCTACCAAGGCTGCCTAAACGCAGCCACTCGGATAAACACACACGCGACGATCGTCGCCGCCATTGACATTCAACACGCAACCACCGTGGATCCACCGTGACGGAGATGAGATAAAAAAAAAAAGGATGCAAAAGAAACGACGAGAGCAGAAGAGACGGCGAGAAGGAAACTGTCGGCGTCGGAGGGGAAGGCGAGATGCAGGCGAATGGCGACGGTACGGGTGGTACATCGATTTCCTGACCTTGAAAAAAAAGAAGCTGCAAAACGCCGATTGTTGTTTTAGAATTACTTGCAACTTTTTCGAAGAAGACGAAGACAGAGGCGGGAGAGGACGGCGACGACGACGGCGACGACGACGACGACGAGGCGGAGGACTGCACGCGGGCTCTCTGCCTTGTTTTTCGGGCGTCGGTGCATCGACGTTCGAGAATAAGCATCGTAAAGATCGAAATTGCTTCTCGGAACGTTTCGACTCTCCTCTCGCCAGATGAATCTCTTAAAATATACCCGAAATTCCACGTCCCGCCAATATTTGCACGGACGAGACGGCCAGGATATATATCTGTGCGGGTTGCACCGCGCCTTTTAAACCCCCAAACGTCTCGACAAAACGCGCCGGTACGGGCCATGTGGACGCGGTTTTTATTGTTGCACCAGCGACCTCCGATTCAGATCGAGGAAAAAAAAGCTTCGCGCTCGGCGCGAGAGATTTTTTCGCGACGTACAAAAGTGGGACTCGGTCAGTCGTTCGAAATCAACATGGCAAGAACTAACTTCAAAAATAAATTTGACGATCTCTCTCTCTCTCTCTCTCTCTCTCTCTCTCTCTCTCTTTCGGTTGTTGTTATCTCGAATATATTTAGTTACACTTCGAGTGTTTTATAGGAACAATGACAGTCTTCTTATAGGAGGACTAGAATATGCGTATGCACACAATTAGTACATTACCGTTAAGTGCTTTAACAAACGTGTCAAAATAGCGGCGGTCGACTTTTATACTGGGACAAAGACGAATGGACAACTGCCGTCGTCGTCGTCGACGTGTCCGCTTTGACGAAGTCGAAGATTGCGAAACACACTTCGTACGATACCAAATATGCGCGTCCAGCTGGGTCGCGCGAGCGAAGATCTCGGCTAGTAGTTTAAACCCGATTAAGCTTGAAGTTGAGTCCTTGAAGAATTTACAGCGGTAATTTTCCATCAATGAGAACACATATACGTATATCACGTTTTACGTGAGATTTTGTCAGCAAAGAATTTTTTTTTTTTTTTAACGAGTAAATCTCTCGCGCGAGTTGCAATTAATTTCGAGAGAAAGAGATTTATCGCTCGCGCGCTTTTAACGTAAGGGCAATGAATGAAAACTCGTCGGCCTATTTTCCCCGAGAGCGGCGGCGAGACGAGCAGCACCCTCTGCTCCCCGTTTGTAGATCGAGAGATCTCGAGTGAAAGTAGAACCTTCCTTTTCTAAGGTAAACTGGTGTGCGGTTGCTTGCAAACAGACGGAGAAACGGCATTACTTGGAAATGAAAAAAAAGAGCGAGAGAGAGAGAGAGAGAGAGACGGAAAAGAAAGAAAGAAAGAGAGAAAGAATCTTCTGCGAGGAGGTGAACTGGTGTGTGCGAACGAGGAGAAACATTCTGGAGAAGAAGAAGAAGAAGAAGAAGAAGAAGAAGAAGAAGAAGAAGAAGAAGAAGAAGAAGAAGAAGAGGAAGAAGAAGAAGACGACGACGACGAGAAGATACTAGAAAGAAGAAGAGAATATTTGCATACATGAAGTGTCCCACCAACTATCGCCGCTCTTTTCCTCTGCGAATTTTATTGAACAACAATCTTTTACAATAAAACGAAGACATTGCGATCTTTTAGCTATTGATAGCGAAAAGAGATCTGAAAAGATAAATTGAGAGAAATGTAAATAGCTGAATTTTTATTCTCCGTCTTTATTTTCAAGCAAACCTTTCACGCGAAACCGAAGTCGGCCCACTTAACGGTGTGAATTATTACGTAGTTGTAAGGAAAAAAAAAAAATAGCGTTGGAAGCGAGCTTTCGTCGAGTGTTTTCTGACGGGAAAAAAATAAGGAAAGTGTTAGGGTCACCTTGTATACGCGCGCGTTCGCACGTATATCCCGCGCGCGCGCTCGAGAGAGTCCGGCCGATCGAAGCGGCCGAGAACCGCACGTCCACATGTCGTGAATTGCGGCGGCTTGGGATATACGCCACAGGTATGCGTGTGTGTATGTACGAGCCGCGTTCACGTGCAGACTGATCAGAGCGCACCTGCGGATCGGTGGCCATGATGACGCCCGGAGTCTTTAGTTACCACCTTCCGTCCCGATATGCGTTCTCGGATGTTTGACGAGCTACTGAGTGACCGGGCCGGTCACTTCGCTCTTTACGGTGGTGGTATTGATGCAGGTAAAGGATATAACGACACCGATACCGGGTCGAGACCGTTAACGGCAATGTAGCTCCGGAGCTAACTAGGTTCCGAACGAGTGTCGTGCGAGGCCCTTGTTACCGCTCCTTGTTAAGGCCCTTTCACGCGTGAGACGCCAGCCTCATAGTTATGAGGTGCTTCACCTCGCGAGTTTCGAGGCCACGTGTTCTTCAGAATGTCATTACGAGCGAAAGAAAAGTGATGATACGCGCACATGGAACAGGAAACTTTCTTTTTTTTTTTTTTTTTTTTTTTTTTTAAATATATATCTATACCCTGTTACGTGTGTACACGTTTCACATCGTGTGCTTTTATACGTGCGTGTAATTGGTTCGATTCAAAAAAAAAAAAAAAAACACGTAGAAACACATCACCGGGTCGATCGGGAAAAAAATAACGATAATAGAGGAAACAGACCTACAGGTTTTAGGTGGGATCCGAATCACCGTGTCAGTGCCATTACGCCACAAAGACATTGTCTTATAGTTTTGCAAATATATATATATCCACTTATGTCGAAGAGCTGTTAACAAGCTGTTAACGTCGACTGTCAATGTAGTTCTTAAGTATTGCTCAGAATTTATGTGACAACACTAAAAAGAAGACTCAAAATACAGACGAAAGGTTCACGAATTTGTACAGTAAGGAATAATTACACATTTGTATTTTATGTTTTTTATATAGATTAAGTGAAAAATGATAATATAAAAAATTAAACAACAACAAATTAAAATATCGTCCTGTGTAAATTTATTTTTGCACTAAAAACCACCGCCTGTGGATTACGGCCGTTGGGTCAATTTTTGGTTTTTTGAATTTTCTCTTCTTGTGTTTTTTGATTAATTAATTTATTACACAAGAAATTCCGACACTGTTCGCCCTCAGTCGCGTTTAATGTACGGACCGAAGGAACCGGTCCGGAAAATCCCTGTGTAGCGGGATTCGAACTTGGAACTTCCGGTACAGTGTAATCTCGCGTGGAAAGCACCGGAGCCGGAAACATTCGGGAAACTACTTGTATTGCACGTTTTCTCTGAAGAAAACCACAGACAAAACAGCAAAACTTTACTTACTCCGTGTCATATTTTACTCGCGATCCGCTTGCGCAATATGCGTGCGTCTCGAAATTTCCGGGATTGTCGAAGGGATTGTGATTTTTTTTTTAAACTTATTACGAGACATTTTGCAAAACGAGGCAAGGCGCGAGAAACTGTGTCACACGGCCACTTGTGAATGCGGGTCTCGAAGCGAGGCGGAAGGGATATTTGCTTCGCAGGCGGATGCTCGAAGACGTGGGAAGGTGGGAAATAATAGGAATCTCGTCGAAGTACAACATCGGAGCAAAATGACTTGGCAATAATACAATATCGCGGCGCCTCCTGCGGCCCACTTCCGCCGCAAGGAATTGCTAATGCGCCGGTGTCGTACTGCGGCAATCTTGATATTCAGAGAGCGTGCACCGTGAATTAAAACATTATAGTGTATATCGGACTTTCCGAGAACCTTCGTGTAATTTCCATTTTCGCGCTTGCGCCTAAACTGCGCGTAAATTACTTTGATGCCGGAAGGCCGCGCTCTCCTCGGAAAAGGGGGAGGGGGAGGAGGAGGGATGGAAAAAAAATGTCGGGACCACCCGCCATGCGGCGGCGGGCTTTCGCGAAAAGTGATTTACGACGCGGGCGGCCGAAATAGGGTACCAATTCTCACGTCGCCGCCTCCGCCGCCAACGCGAGCGAGCGTTCAACACGAACTCGCCTCTTCGAGGCTACGAAATATATCATTATCATTATCAGGATCTGAATCTTCAATTCAGTTCCTATTGCGATTTAATTTACGAATCGTCGCGGAGCGAGAATCTCGCGTCGTTTTTTTTTTTCTTCTTTTCATCCCTTTTCGATCTCCCGTGTGTTGCCGTGTTGTCTGTCTTTCTCCGACCGATGTGTGTGCGAGAGCTCGGGGCGGTTTTCGAAGTCGTCGTCGTGCGTACCGCGCACCATCGGCCGATAGGAGGAAAACCTATCCCGGACGGCGCGGAGCGCGGAGCGAGGGGTTGCGCGAAATTAACCGCATGTAAGTGCTCTAAACGAGCTATTACCATTGCCAGGGCGTTTATATGGTAGGTGGTGATTACACAGCGCATTCAACGCCGGGCGAGACCAGACACTCCCCCAGGTCCAATCGCGCGCGCGCGCACAGCACACACACACAAATGCGCGAAACACGCGTGTACGAACGCGCGCGCACTCAATTATGCACACGCTGTCCGCCGGTGGCTTGACGTATGTTACATGTATGCATGTTCATTCGTCTCCAGGGGTCCGGATGTTCCGCTTTTCTCTCTCCTTGTCTCTCTTTTTCTCTTATTAGTTCTCTCTCTCTCTCTCTCTCGTTCTGTTTTTTCTTTTTCCTCCTTATCGTTTCTCTCTCGTTCTTTCTGTCCGCAACACTTTCTCCTTCGTTCTCCCTCGTCGAACATCCACCTATCGCGAGCCAGTGACGAAGAATTAATTGCGCCGGAGTCCTTGGCGCTCCTCCTCGCGGACGGACGAACGAACGAACGGACGCGACGTGGGGCGATCCTCTTTGTTCGTCCGAACGTGGCTTCCCGTATCGGCACGTCGGGAATGCACGTGTGCACGCGCGCGGGTGTGAGAATAACGTGCACACATACACACACACGCGCGCGCGCGTACCGTTGCCCGGCAATGATCTCCGGTTCAGCGGGAACGGCGAGAAGAAAAGTCCTCGGGCACCGGGAGAGACCGCGGGATTTGTTCGTGGGTCAAGGATGTCGGGTCTCCGCGGGCCATGCGATCGCGGAGATAATCGCGCTCAACGCGAAGAGCTTTTCGGTGTACGAACTTTTATCTCGCGAGCGTCGCATGGAGATCGCGATAATAAACGCGAGCTTTTTTTAATGCGACGCGATTCACCTTGGTAATATTTAACAAGTTCACGGCAACGTTCCCCCCGCGCTCATAATCTTTCGCGGCTATTTGATGAGTGGCGTAATCTGCTCCCCTCTCTCGAGAGTTTATTACGCGTTTTCACAGAACTCAAACCCAAAGGATTATCTGGAAAAAATATTTAGAGTTGGCTAGTTAGTTTCTTCATAGGTATGAGAATAGATCGTCCTTTTAGTTTCGCGGAATCTAGGATTGAATTATTAAAGTGCTCTTCTTGGAAGAGCTTGGTAACGGACCGATTATTTACGAATTTGTGCTCTCTCGAAATTTTCGGCTGACCCTGAAACTGGGCGGCCAGCGCGCATTGTCAGAGAGATCCGTCCTGAGAGATCGTTCCAGCACCAGAGAGAGGGAGATCAGGGCGATCTGTTGCAGCGCGCAAGGCCCACTCCATTATACCCGAACAATGTAACAAATAACCTCATCAGACTATCTCGGACCCCATTGTAAGGCATCGTCCGGCGTTCCGGTGAGGAATGCACCTCTGCTCGTTTTGTTTTTTCGAGAAAGAAACTCGCTTAGAAGTTCTGGCTTTGTATAAGATTCGCTCGTCTTCTCGACTCGGCATCGCGCACTTATTGGTTTCATAATTCTCATTTCCAGATTACAGATTCGCACTCATTTCCTAACCTGGGTGCGTTCGTAATCGCGACCTCGCTCCGCGCAATAAAATTTATCCAAATTTGTGTAACTAACATTTCGAATTTCAATTATTCACAATTGAATTATATTCCAAAACTTGTATGTCCGTGAGATTTTTTGCCGAACGTTACAACGCAACTTCTCGAACTCGCAGATTCGATCGAACGCGCGACTCGAGTGTTCGAACGGTGTTTACCGTAAATAAAAAGCGAAGCTTTCGCGCTCCGGTCTCCGTCGGGCACCTTGGTTGGACTCGAACATTGTTTAGGTTTAGGTCGCCGGCCACAAAGACGACGCGCGCTCGCTCGGAAAACAAGAACAACCCGGCCGGCTCTTGGCGCGGATCCACAACGTGGCCGGACTAGCCAAGCGGACTAGTCGCGCGATCAATTTCAAACCAACACCTACGCGCCCGGACTCCGCCGTGTATTCCCGCGCTCGTTATCTCGACTTCCCAGCTTTTTTTACGTTGCCATGTGTCTTTTATGTGTTGCGCTTACGGCCGGACTACGTCCTTCAAATCTCAAGTTTATCGAGAATCGGGGAGTGTGTGTGAGAGAGTCTTCTCCGTTCGCGCGCGGGCGATCTGAAGAAAGAAAGAGATCCGAGAGCGGTGACGGCGCGCGGGGAGAACGGCGGTGTAACCTCCCGTGGCGGAATTTCGGATAAGTCGGTTTTTTCCTCTCGACGGCTTCTTTCTTTTCTCATTTGCTCTCTCCTCCCCCGCCCCTTTCGACGCGCGTCGCCCCGTTTACCTTCTTCTTCCCTCCCGTATCAGATCGGCTAACGAAATTTTACGGCCCCGCATCTTTTATGTTTCCTCGATCTTAGACTTTACGATCGGACTCTCTCTCGCGCGCGCGCGCGCTCTGTCTCGTACTACGACTGCAGGGATAAAAAATCGCGAAAACGCGACGAGCTACCCGAAATATTACGTGGCGAGATTTTTCGCTAGATCTCGCGACGAAACGCTCGCGAATGAACCGGTAATGATCGGCGGCGGTTAAACTCGAATCTCCGAAGCGACGGTAATGTTATATTTCGAGCGCGAACGGAGGGCTGATGTAAATTAATTCGCGGGATACGATTAGACGATGCTGCTGGAGGAGCCGGTTATAAGCCGGTGGCGAAGAGCATAAGCGAGAAACGTTTTACGAGAGCGTCTGTTTCTATATCTCGACTCGGTCGACGTTATCGCGCGAAATAGCTTAGTCTCGCCGGGTTAGGTGTAATCAGCTAATAAACCGCGCGCGGAGAGATATAAATTTCATCAGTGCGCTCGCGCTCGCAGAACTTAATCGCGATCAACGCTTTTCCTCTCTTACGCCCTGTCCTCTTGACTGTCGTCGCACTGCCAAAATAGCGAAATCTTTAATACATTGCCGAGCCATTTATCACAAAGGCGCTATTGCACCGCGCGACGTTTATTATCATGACGTATCACAAGGCCTCTCGTCCGGTATCTAAGATGAATTATCCGTAACTGAAACATTTTACACTAGCCGAGGTTAGCGATATAAATCTTTCGGTTAAATACGAAGTGTAACTCAAAGTACCGCGTAACATTGTTTTCACGCGTATTTCTTGATAATCTCCGCGCAATAAAACAACAGGATTGAAATCTAAAATAAAAGATGTTATTTTGACAATTTTCAAATAAATTGAATTAACAAACTTTCCGCGAGAGATTGTTCAAAAAATACTTCGAAAAATTTATACGGCGTGACGAAATTTACTTTATTAGGCAGCTCTTTGGAACGAATGTTGTCCGCTGATTCCATTTGTTATCACGTGAATTATTTCGTAATTAAATGAAAATTATTACATTTTATGCATCAACTTGAAATATTATAAAATTTGTTATAGAACAATTATATATAATATTTTTATCTTGTTTTGCTACACGAAGACAAAATAGATTTAGTAATAAATTATTCTTTTCTCTTTTTCTCTCTCTTGCAGAAAGAAATATTTAAGAAAGAAACGTAATTACACATAGCGTGTGTCATATTTACTTCAGCTCTCTGGCGATTATATTCGCGAATGGAAATATTCGACGCGCAAATGTGGCTGCGTCACGAAATGTGGGACGCGAGTTCGGGTCTAGGCTGAGTTATTCAGATTAATTGTCTTTTAACGTCGCTCGTGTAGAAACGGACGTTGCGCGCGAATGGGGCCCGCCTCGCAACGCTAACTCGTGACATTGCTAGTGTCACGATGTTAAAACTCACAAACGACGTTCGCTTGTGTACGGAGGAAGATTTTTCCTCCTTCTTCTATGATTAAACTCTTCATTTCATATTTCAATTTCACACCTTTCTTAAGTGCGATTCAATAATTTTTTTTTTTTTTTTTTTTTTAAATCTAGCTCCTCAATGTGTTCTCCCTGATCGAAATCCTTATTTCGTTTGGAAAACACACGCGAAACAAAATCAATTCTGAATTCTCGAACGTTGACGCGCAATATATATATGTATGTATATATATCGCGCGCGCTACCGCCGCGACGTGTGACTCACGCGGTAGCTGAAACGTCACACAACTCGTGACAACTCGCGAAGGCGCAAAATATATTATTTGCATCGCGCGACGGATAAGGGATTAATCTTCACGAGCTCGAAACGTGTGTCGGGGCTTGTCGCGAAAACGTGTATCGTTCTCGATATTTCTTGATATGTATATCACTGACGCTCCGCGACTCTCATCAGATTTCGCTTAATTTATATTTGACAGTCTCCGCATCACGAGCGGAATTAATTCGAGAAGATCGCGACGACGCTCCGTTTTTTTGTGTGATGCAATAATCTGCGATGCAATTAAAATCGAAATCGCGAGAAATGGGAAAAGACAGAGAAAGAGAACGAGAGAAAAAAAAACGGAAGACGACAGAAAGGGGGGAGGAGAGCGCAGGGATATAAAACGCGGATAAAGCGGTGGTGACAGGGATGGCGGTGGGTAAGCGGTTATAAAAGATTTGTAGGGACAGGTTTCTCTCGTGGCTACCTACGAGCCGCGCAAACAGCTGTTCGCGTCCTCGCCTCCTAGGAGAGGTCTGTAGTAGATCTTCCTCGTTCTCTCTCTCTACACACGGGTCGTCTTCTCATCCTCGCACGCGCTTACCTTGCCTTGTACACCCACACCCGCTCCGCGTCTCTCGCTGCCGTGCCTATCCCACCATAACCTACCTACCTACGTGATCCTGCCCGGCTAACACACTGCCACACTAACAACCGCCATTCTACCTCGGTAACGGTACATCACTCCGTTCCTATGTGGTCCTTTCGGGTGGTTATGTCGCAGCCGTGGGGCAGCTGTGGGGAACGTCGACGAAAAGGCGGCGACAAAGAGAGGAGAGTGACAGAGGAGAGGAAAGAGAATTAGATGGGAGACGCGGGTAGATGGTGCTTGTCAATGTGGAAAAGAGAGGTCGAAACGGGACCGACCGTGAGGGTCAACGCGGGAGAGACACCCAGTTTTCGGAACTCGCTCCGGCACTACTTACGTCAAACCGCGCTGACGAAATTTTGTAATCACCGGCGATCACCGGTCGAATGTGTGTCGGGCAATTTAATATAATTTCTCTGATATATAAATACATTTCGACGGAAGTTTGCGCGAAACGTGAATATAGACGCGTAAAAAATTTATCTTGCAAACACCTGTTTTGCTCTTTCGGGTGACGGAAGAATTTTCGTATTTATTTTGTATAACAAAATCTCTGTTTCGCTAGAGCAATCCCACGTACAAAACAAAAAAAAAAACAATCTGTAAATTAAACGTTTGCGTATTCTTCATTATATTATTTTGTGATTAATTGTATCTGTGGAGACGGATCGAGTATACATACTTTCTTAAAAGGCAAACGTGCAAAACAAACACGTTCTCTATTATAGGCGCATGACATCGACGTATGACGCGTATTCGCGCGACTGCCCACACTTCTCGGCCGTTGCTCCGTGCGTACGTGCGTGCGTGCGTGCGTAGTGCTCGCGTCTTTTTCTCTCTCTCTCTCTCTCTCTCTCTCTCTCTCTCTTACGTGCAACTGCAACGCGACGCGAGCGCGAGCGCGAATGTGCACGCGTGTTTGTGCGTGCGTGCCGAGTACTTTCACACGGAGGTGAACAACACGCCGCGGTATCCAGGCCAGGGGTGGCCAACCACCACTACTCTCCCGTCTACGCCGAAGATACCGACACTCTCTCGTCTCGTGCGCTCGCGCAACGCCTCTCCGAGGTTCGCGAGAGAGTGTTGTCTCTTCCACGCGCGGTTTTCTACGCACGCACGCACGCGAAGTGGCGCGGCGCTATTCGCCACTGGCCGTCGTCGTTGCAATCCCCTCGGTGGTTAACACGCCTCGACAAGATCCTTGGTATCGAGCGCGATAACCTTCCTTCCTCGGCGGAGCATTGCTGCCTATTAGGCTTTCCTCATTTGGAACGCCGTGTCGAGGCCGGAGTCTCCTATCGGCTATCGCGGTCGGAGATTATAACACGAGCAATTCGGATGATGATGATGATGATGATAATGATAATGATGATGATGATGAATATATATAGAATATATATATATATACGTGGGTCTCTCTATCTTCGTGGTGTTTGAAAAAATGCTCGGCTTGAGACTAGCAAACAGACTGTGATCGACGTGTGTAATGAGAGGAGCGATATATTTCTTGTCGAGAACTTGAATGTGACTCTTCTGCCAAGTATATTATTACACGCGGTATTGGAATTCAGAAGAGAATTATTTATCCAAAAAAAAAAAAAAAACAAAGTGAAAGTAAGAATTGAGATCTTAACAGGTGCAGTTTTCTGTGTACATAAATTCAATTTAACGCGCTAGAAAACTCGTTACACGCAATTGTTCGTCTCGTGAAATTGTTATTGTAATCTTCCGCGCGCGCACGACGGACAGTTTGACATTAATTGCGACGATTTTAACGGTCCGGATGCGGCTCAAATGAAATTATTACGCACGCTCGTCGGCGATATCGGTGACGCCGGTTCTCGAGATCGCAAATAACGTCAGATGCTAACGAGAGGAACAGCTGCCTTGTATAATTTTCCTTGACGCGCGCGGTCTTGTTTGACAGGGGGCGATAGCGACGCGCGTATGCATCGCTTTGTGAAAGTCGAGAAATTTCAGAGGGACGGAAGGAATAGTCGAATAATGAAATTTAATATTTATTTTGGTTTTCCGCGAAGTCTAAAGAAACGAAAAATAGCAGCGCTAATAAAAACATCATCATATAAAATTAAATAAAGATTCGCGTTCATTAAGTACTACCTAGCATTTTTTTTCGTAAGTGGAAAAATATCGAAAAAATAAAAGAGAAAAAAGTTTTGCTCGTTTTTTTTATAGCCAACACAACATTGTTAAGTTCTTATATTTGTAATAATTTTCGAGAGATGACGTTGACCTTAAGTTTTTTAAATGAAATGCTTCGTATTTTTTTGCATTATATGTCAAGAAAAATTCAACAATGTCGTACGAGGTCAGGAATAAAATAATAATAATAATTCGATTAGTTTGCATCTATATCAAATTTCAGATCTGATCTTATATGATCACATAAGATCATATCGAAGATCGTATAAGATCAAATTCGAAATTTTTGCGCGATCTGATCACTTACATAGTCTTACACTTAGTATAAAATGTAATAATTTTAATTCGAACGGACTTCCGAGACTTGTAAAAAAACATTTTTATTTTTTGTACTGTGTATACACAATCACATGTTTCTATTTTTTTCGCTCGAGAGGTCATTTACACCGTCGGGACAAACATTTTTTCACGGAGTTTCACAAACTATCGACGAGATAAACGCATATTTTACGTAGAGATTCTCTTATCGTGTGTAATGTATGTATAATGATAACTTTGTTCGAGAGAAAAGATTCTTTTTAAAATACGTCTCCGATACGGCTTCCTGTTTGTTAGTTTCATCGTCGAGTTTGCGATCGAACTACGCGCTACGCACCGTTCGATCATCGTTCGTTTGAGAGATCGAACGATAATTAGCGTAAAAATCGCCACGCGGCATCATCGCGCGCGATCGTCGTGACTCGTTTTCGCGTGTCCCGTTATACACACGCTGTGTATCGAATCGTTGGGAATCTTATCGTCCGCGACATCGATATTCATCGCCGATGACGAGGTCGCTTCTCGGGATTATTCGCCGAAGAATAGGACTGATGACTCGATAATTTCAATGAAGGTTAATCCGGGCTATTGGGTCAGTATGAAAAGGTAAAAAGCTTCATCGATTTGCAGAAATCAACACGTTATCAGATGTATTGCGCGACGAAATATTTTGTTCTTTTTTTTTCCTCCCCCGTTTTCAATAGATGCGTCGAGTTTGACTCGGAAAAAAAATAACTGGTTTTATTTGCAATACCAGTTTTATATAATAACACTTCTGCGTAAAACACCGAACACCAAGCATCACTTGTGAAAAAAATTCTGCCTTCGAATTCTGCCTTTGACTTCGAGATGCACACAGATGCTCGTTGTTTTACATTCATTTTTACTCGTCGTCGCGTTCAATGTCGTGTCGCATGAGAGAGAGAAAGAGAGAGAGAGAAAGACTCTCGTGTTCAGTGTCATGATAGGAAATGTGGCACGGTGCCACCTGAAAGCGGCGAGCCTCGGGGATTCGCGGAGGATCGGCGCAGGTGCGTGTCAATTTAACGACGACGACGACGGACGCGTACGGCATACCGAGGAAGAACTTAAAGAACCTTAAGGATGAGCGAGCTAAGTGATGCAAGTCCTCCTTCGTCGTCGCGTAGAAGAGGTGCAACGACCTCGCGACGAGAGCTTAGAGAGATAGTATCGTCTACACCCACACGGGTGACGTCGGCCGCGCGACGCGTCGCACGCGTCTCTCTTTTATGTCGCGCGCTCTTTTGCGCGCGCGATAACTAAGGATCATCGTGCGTATAGCGTCAATGCGCTCGCGAATTACAGCGTCTGCTGCGAGAGTATATCCTTTCATTGACACAAAATACTTGACAACGAGAGGGTGAGATCAGAGCCCGACAGATTTGTCTCCCGTCCCGTTTCTGATCAACATCAGAAGTGCTTTATCTTGTGTCTTATTCACGTTGACCTCGTCGTCGTGTTATATATTTGATTCTTTGTGACTGTGAGAATGGTTTATAGATTTTATATTTTAACCCTCCCCCCTCTCCCTTCATGGCCAGACTGGGTCTCTGCGAAACCCGCGCGACTTTAAGATCGATCGTCTTTGCGAAAAATTAATATTTTTTCAATTTTGGTTTTTTTTGAGTTGAAAGTTTGAACGATTCTGCCTGAATACCAGCCAAAAAAAAATAAAATAAAATAAATTGAAAAAAAATCTCTAGTAATTTCGAAGATACAAGCGTTTAAAGAAACCTATGTTTTTTTCTAGAAACGCTGGTGCGCAATTTTTGAATGGGTCTGAGAGACCCACGTCTGTATTTGACGGGTTTGAAGCGAGTTTACTTTTTCTCTTATATTTTTCGTAAACTTCGTGTCGTCCTTGTGCGCGAGGTTCGACGCGCGAAAAAAAAGAAGGCTATCACACTCACAATGTATGTATATATACGTTTGACGGCGTTAAATGTGAATCGCGTGTCGATATCAGCAATCATCGGCACAATCATCGGATATTACGCTCATAGGTGCGATGGCGACCGTTCGTTTTTATAACGATATGAATATGACGTGTGATTATTTAAAGATGCAAATTTGCAGTCGGCTACGTCCGCTACGTCGAGCGAGATCCTACGTCCTACTTTTCTTCGCAGTCGGAACGGCGGAATTTTATTTAGCGTCCTCGAGTCTGCCGAGTCTCTTTTGCTACGCGGAGGTGAAACTAAGGCTGGGCGTCTATATACGAGACGACGTTTCCTCTGATACAGACAAGCTCTCTCTCTCTCTCTCTCTCTTTCTTTTTCTTTGCCTCTTTGCCTCTTGCTCCAGATCACGAACATAATTTTCATGTGAAGCAGGAACTTTCGGCTCGTGATACATCCTAAAAGCTCCGATATTCGATTTCCGACGAGTAAATTTTCACCAGAATATATGGGGTTCGTTCACGTATGCTCACATTTCTCGAAGGATTTACGTTCGCGAATGAAAACGCGCTCTCGCGCGGACGATCGCACGCAGATTGCCGAAAACGCGGCGTCATAAATATTCATCTGCAACATAATAATACGGAGAGAGAGAGAGAGAGAGAGAAAGACAGAGAGAGAAATACATTGCCACCATCCGCTGTCCATATTTCCGATATCATCGATCCGCGGGTTATTAACCCGCGGCCGCGAGCGCGGCGCTAACCAACTATAACGCCCGTTATCCGACTAGAAAGTGGATTGAAACGTGACACACACGGACTGCGTGACATTTATTTTATCGGGGCGGTGCACGTGCGACCTATTATTATAATTGACTTAGCGACGCGTCGCATCGCGACTTCCATCGAATCGAGAATCGAAATTTGTGAAAAATGTCAAAATCCATAGAAATGTCAAAAAATAGAGAAAAAAAAAATTCGAAATACGAAGAAATACGCGCTCTCGATCAAACTAATTCAATGACGCGAGAGTCACACCTGAAATGTTTTTTTGTTTTAACATTTTTTTATCTTAACATTTTACATTTTGCGCATTTTGCGCGCAAAACTTACGGAAAAAGAACAATAATAATACGGTATGCGTGAAAATACGAACGAAGTAGAAAGAGATATTGTTACTGCTGGTATTAAAACGGGGAACGTATTTGCATATTGCGGAGGGAAGCAATGAATAGTATGAACAGAATGGTAAACGTTGTTGTTGTGATTTACAACGTTTTCTATTTCCAGTTCGCAATCACTCGCGCGAGTCTCGCGCTACTGTAAACATTCCTTTCGCAAACGTGCACTTATTACGACCGCGTCAACGATCCTCACACACACAACAACAACACAACGTATATATACACACGCGTGTGGTGCGTATCTTATATAAATATGCAAAAGATCAGATATAATTTAAATTTACGGAGCAAGAATCTATATCAACGCAGAAATGGGATAGAATTATTGTGTACCGTAAATTCGAATGCGTTAGCGCGTGATAGATAAGCATAATTTTCCGTTAATTCATGTTTTTAGGCCGACGTTTGATTACAGGTTTGCGTTGCGTATTACAGTCGCTCTCTCTCTTTTTCTCTCTCGTACATATATATATATATATATTGTATATTTATATGTAACTCTCTCTCTCTCGGAATATCGACGCGCGAGTGGATTTAATATCTTGTGCATTCGCGAGCTCTAACGAGAAAGGCCGCGTTGTTTGATAAGCAACGCGCTATCGCGAAACTCCATTATATCTCCTCTACAATTATTTACCATCTCCTTGATAATTATAGTACGGTAACGTGCGTGTATATATCTGGATTGAATTACCGTCGAAGAATATGACGTATTAATTATCCATTTTGCTCTAATTTCCCATTAAATGTAACTATATATATATATATATATATATAAAACGTAATACACGCAGAAGTGGTTTCGAGACCGTTACGGAACGTTGAAGAGCTCTCTCTCTCTCTCTCCTCATGTAGATTGTTTTGATAAATAATAGGTGTCTCATGCGCATCGTAAATTATAGCAACGGATTCTCTAACGCGAATATTTTTGTATTCCATTAATTTCAGTTTTTCTCCTGTTTTTTTGTGTGTTTTAATATTTATATATACATATATTTGTTCAGACGGATATTAAAAGTCTCGAGGTGTGCTTGTTGTCTCGAAAGAGAGAATTAATGAAGGACAATTATTCTCGCGGAATCGAGCGAAATCGCGAAATGAACGCATTCGGGTGATGTTAGGTTTCGATTACCTTGGCACAAATCCTCTCTTTGGAATTACGGAGCGCACGGCGTCGCGCCGCATTAAAATTTAAACACGCGCGCAAAGTCAATTATGCATAAATAAAACGCATAATGCATTCTTTAAAGTCGGTAACTCATTGCCGTTTAGTAGCCGTCCCGATCAAAGTTCGATCTCGATAATCTCGACTGTAGTTGCAACAAATTTATCGGTTTTACATATATATACAGGGTGTCCCAGAATTGCCGTACAATCTGTCGTAGGCAGGTAGAAGAAGTAAAACTGAGTCGAAAAGTCCTGAACCATTTTTTTCTATTATTTATAATAAAGGAGTAATTATTGAGTAAATCAGGCCAATCAACGCAGATCTTTATCCAGGCGCACGTCAGTGAGCCGCGCGCCTGGTGTGTGTGAGTGCTCACTGACGTGTGCCTGGCTAAAGGTTTGCGTTGATTGGCCTGATTTACTCAATAATTACTCCTTTATTATAAATAATAGAAAAAAATGGTTCAGGACTTTTCGACTCAGTTTTACTCCTTCTACCTGCCTACGAGAGATTGTACGGCAATTCTGGGACACCCTGTATATATATATGTGTGTGTGTGTGTGTGTGCGTGCGCGCGCAAAATTGAATGTTGAGAGAAACTTGAAGAGACGATGTAACCCGAAGACCGAAATATCAGAGTTGCCACGTGCTTGACACTTTGTTAATTATCTGACGATATATCGACGGAAAATCAGACTCTCTCGCGTAGCTTCGTGACAGGCTGCATCGCGCAAAAAAAAAAAAAAAATTCGCCCCTTCCCCCCGATCGATCGTCAAACGTCTCGTCGTCGATAATAATTTTGCAACGCATAACCAAACCGTCACAGCTTTTCACATTTTCGGGATCCAAATTTCTCCCGACGAGGAGGAGGAGGAGGAGGAGGAGGAGGACGACGACGTCGACGACGACGACGACGGCGAGGTCGTTGCACCCGTTGGCCGATGAGCGAATTCGAGAGATCGAGGGGAGTTCCTCTCTCCGTCCGTCCGCCACCGCCGTCGAGGTTGTGCCGGCGGAGTAGGGTGATGGGTGGTAGGCAGAGAGAGGTTGATGCCCGGGTTTACTTCCTAGTCTGGTTGCCTGTATCGACCGGATAGCGTCCCGCCGTCTATAGCGCACACGCGCTTCCGAGGCGAGGCGAGGCGAGGTGAAGCGCGCGCTCTGTCCGAGTAGCGTTCGCCTCTCGGCCTCTTCTCCTCCCTTCCCCTTCACCCCGTCGTTTCTCTATTCGCGCGCGTACGCCACCACGTCGCGCGTCTCGTGCATACACTATTGCAGTCGTTTTCCCTTATCTGCTCTCGCCAGCACGCGTCGAGGGTTGCTGCGCACGTTGCGCGCGCGCTCAAATCAAATTTCCAGACCGCCGCGCCTGACAGAGCGCCTGTGTACGCGCGCGCTCACTGCACGACGGTTTCGCAGAAAGTTAGGACATATCTTTTCCAGAGTCCTTGTCCAAAACCGATGGAAATTGTATAATAAATAAAAAGTATAAATAAAATACGATTATTGTGTTATTATGAAATTTAATTTACGTAAAACAGACGGGAAAAATCTCTGCGTTTTGTCTTTCTTTTCAAAATTCTTGTGTGAAAACCGTTTAAATAATAATACATCTAGACGAGAACGCGCGGCGTTCATATGTCAATTACCGAATTCACGGGATTTCCTTAATTATTCGACAGAGCGACGTGAATAAATTTTAAAGCGACGTCGGTCTCGTCCCGACGACTGTTCGCGTTTTAACCCTAACCGCAGTCGTAATAACCGCGTCGCGAGTAATCCTCGATGTAAACTCTCTCTCTCTCTCTCTCTCTCTCTTTCTCTTTCGAATATAATAACACGGAGAGATGTCGAAGTGTATGTACTCGCGCGTCGTCGTACTTTTTAAATAATATAGCAAGAGAGAGAGAGAGAGAGAGAGAGAGCGCGTAGCGAGGAAGAGAAATAAATTTTAGGGTGCGGTCGTTAAATATTACCCGCCAAAAACACTCGTCCGGTAACGACGATTGACTGCCGCGCTGAGAGGAGAGAGAAAAGGCTCCGCTGTTCAATCAGCGCGGAGTTGGTTACGATCGTTTCGGCGGCGCTCGAGTCGAGCGGCCGACTTTTTTGCTCGGCTAACCGCATTGTTGTGGTCATCCGGTAAGGCTACTTTCGGTAAATTACCGTATTTGACGGTAATACCGCGCGGTCGCGGACGTGTTATTAAGGGACCGTGAATCGTTTTCGGGCGTCGGTTCTCACGCGAGCCCTAAAAAAACGCGCTCGTGGATCGCGTCCGTTACTTCTGTCCGATAAGTCTCTCGTCTCTCCCCGGTCATCTCCGACAAGAGCGAATTCTCTCTCGGTTGCTCCATAAAGCAGTTTCTTTACGTCGTTCAGCCGTACGTCGCAAAACATCGTTAAAGACTCGTCCGACTTTATACTCCTCGTTTAGCGTTAAGTGCAATCGTTTTGATCCGTCCGGCCCGGCTGTACGGAGAATCGCGTTCGATTTGTGTATTAAAAAAAAGTAACAAATAAATGAGTTTTTTTTTTTTTTTTATTAGATTAATATCCTTCATATCGCACTGTATTCTCACGCACTATCGTTTTTACGTGTTTGCTTTAAAAATCGATTAAAGTACTGATACGTTCATCACGTTTTGTTCAGAAATTTGTGTGTGAGATATAACGAACAAAAATTACGTAACGGTATAATAAGCGCGCAAACGCGCACGCAAATATGCGCGCATGACAATCCAGTTCTCCTTTAAAAACATACGCGCCGTCCGCCGTGTCTTTTTGTATTTACATATAATTTACATGCTAAACGGTCGCGGGAACATAGGCGATGAGCAAGAGTAGAAAATAAGCGTGTGGCGCGACGCTCTCGCGCGAAGAGCGTCGGATTAATAAATTTTCACAACGCCGGGGAAATTAATGGCGCCGCGTTGCTTGCACTTTCAACTTAATTTTCCGCCGGGAGTTCTCGCCTTACATCGCAAAAACGTGTTAACGCCGTGGTATCATTAAGACGAGCAAGAATGAACGCGCCGCGCCGCTTCCATGCGAGCGGTGCGACGATATAAAACCAGTCAATGTGTACGCGAGGTATCCTGATTAGCTATTTCCTTGAAAAAAAAAAAAAAAAAAAATGTCGATTTACAGCGCGATTTACAGTCATAAAATTCTTAATCGCAATACCAGAGACGACCGCTACACGTGCGGAATAATATGACGTGCTTCGGAAGTGAAATATTTTGTCGCAATTAAACGCGCGTTAACAAGATCTGGATGCTAATTAACATTGTTGAAATGAAAAACGCGTTGCTCCGGGAGATGACGAAAGCGCGACTTTGTGCCGCGACACATCGCAATTTATTTCTCCTTCCGCACGTGTTGCGGCGGTATTTTTATCATTTGTGTTTCTCCGCGACAGTGCGCGCGAACGTGTATGTATGCACGTGTGCGAGCGAGTCGTAAAACTTGATTACACACACATACACACACACACCCGGCTCAAAAGATGCAAACTTGGTAAATGAAAAGACACGTTTCCGCAACAATTTCTCTTTTACGTTATTTTCCCGAGCCCGCTCCGGGGCTCTAGTATAGGCCATTAGCGTTCGGACGCGACGCGACGGTTGGCGAATGCGCGTCGGTCGACTCGAACAATGTAAGGCTCTAAAAAAAAAAAAAAAAAGAGAGAGAAAAGAAGGGAAAAAATAATCCCGCATCGAGACTATCGTCGCGCGAAAGGAGTTTAAGTGCACTAGGCGCGGATGAGCACTAGAGTAGGATTAACTGCCGCTACAGTACCGCAAAGGATGATAATATTTACGGTTATTAAAATACGCGGACCGTAAACGCGAGGTAATGGCGATCCACTGGAGCGTGCATATCGGAATGTGATATTCCTGTTTAGAAGAGCCGCCCCGGTTCTCGTAACACTCGCGATCGGACGGAACGATATCGAGACGGAGCGACTCTGTAAATCAGACGATGATCAGAATTGCCACGCGAACGAGACAAACAAGAACACGTCTCGCGAACGCGACTTTCGTCGCTATAATGACAATTGCGATTTTGCAGATCTCGTCGAGTTCTTACGACGATACAATAAAAACACGTACGCGCGACTTCTCTAATTCAGTCGAGTTGCGTGTTGCAAAAAGTAATACGTTATCGAGCATAAAAAGTTCCTGGTGTGTTGCGCGAAAGTGTTTCTTCGTTCGTTTAACCTACGACGCAACCTGCCTGCTCTCGCAACGCCGCCGCCGTCGCCGCACCGGACGAATCAATGCACTCGATTGCACCTCGATACGGCGTCTGGCTCGAGGGGATAATGGAGCGCCGCCGTATTTGAGATTAAACTTCCCTCGAAGTGATTGAACTCCTCGACAAATTATCGGCACTTGTCCGCGCTTTTCTAGCGAGAAAATTATATTTACAGCGCCGTGCCTCGTGCGAATGCGAATCATAAACTTCTGACTGGTCATTCAGCGAATTTGTTGTCGTCGATTTAGATTTTTCGTTTATTGTTCGAAAAGAAAAATTTTATTTATATTACATATAGTTACTTAATTGTGATATATATCTTTTTTTGCTGAAAACCATAATTTATTTGAGGATACAATCAACGAGACTTTTCGTCCGAAAAGATCGCACAGTTGAACGATGACCGAAACAATCGGATTTGAGCATCAACGCGAATCGATCTGCAACTTGCAAAGTGACCCGTGATGCACCGCGATTTGACACGCGCGAGCAATTTGGGGTTGCGGGCGGGGTTGAGGACAGCTGGTGTGGCGTTGAGAGCTGCTGCTGCTGCTGCTGCTAACGCGGGGTAGCAGAGGGACAGAGAGGAACAGAGAGAAAGAGAGGAAGACGGAGAAAAAGAGGGAAATGAAGAGGGAGAGAGACGGAGAACGGTGAGATGCAGAGGGAGAAACGGAGATAGAGACAGATCGGAAGAGGGAGCGCGAAGGGAAGGCACATGCACGGTAGGGAGGGTTCGCGTCGGATGGAGGTGGCGGACCGACGGAGGGAGGAGGACCGACCTCTCGGTCGAAGGGATGGTGGAAGGATCGGAAGAGGGCGGCGGGTCGCCGGCGATGGTGGCTGAGAAAGGTCGGTGAACTCGGGGTCGATACCCGCAGCGCAGCGCGACCGACCAACCTAACATCCACCCCAGACTCCCTCTGCCTCCGCCAGCTGATCTACCTGATCTCTCCGATTAAATTGCGCGCACGCACACATAGCCTTCCCGAGTTCTCTCGGGTGCTGTCGGCGCGCATACACGTCTATATGTACGTATGTGTGTGTGTGTGTGTGTATCGTCCGTACACGACACGCGCATTCGATCGCACATGGTCCACAATGCGAAACTTATGCCGGTGGAGATCGCCCGGAGCTGAATTTGTTGACGGCTATTGGATATCTCGCGCGTTGCTGGTCCAAGTGCCGCCCAAGAATCGATCGGTTTCCACACAAGCAGGATTTTAACCCCTCTTATTGCACGTGTATTTGTGTGTGTGTGTGTGTGTGTGTGTGTGTGTGATGTACGTTTTACTGTCGAAGATTTTGCTGGATTCTATTTGCGTTTCAATTGTAATCTTTAAACAGATCGTATTGACACACGGCACGAAAAGCTGTCAAAAAGAAAAGACTCAGGAGATACTTTTTTGGCGCGGCGTGAAGAGACACGCGGGATAAGAGTTTCGGTGTATACGCGGGAGCGGAGAGTATGAAAGTCCGGAGAATCGAACCGGATGAAAAAGAATCGCGCACGCGAGTGACCTGGAAACGTTCTCGTAATCGAAGCCCGGGGTTTTTATTTCTCGCTTCCCAACGATCGACGTCTATTCTTCGGCGTCGCCATCGGGGCGCACACACGTCTCAATAGAATTGCACGTTAAAATACGCGGCGATTGATCCCATCGCTCGAATACGATGCACGCGACACGATGCACAATGCAGAGCTCCGGAAATATCTCTCTCTCTCTCTCTCTCTCTTTCGAGCGTTGTGGATTAATAATCGTCCCCGGACGTTCAATATCTCGCGCACGAGATTTCGAATGCGGCTCGAAATAATATTCGCGTCAATTATTCCACAGACAAAATTACATTTAAGTAATACAACGCGCGAGATATACATATAACATCTACGGAATGTCGGAAAAAATTTTGACACGGCCGGAGTGTAAGAGATAGATTGGGTCAGTCCGAACAGAAAAGTCATTTATCATTTTGATTTTGCAAAATTTACAATATTCTTGTGAGAGAGCTATTAATTAACTTTTCAGTTGTGTAAAAGAAAAATATTATCTCACGCAATCTCCTAGCAACGAGAGGCGGAGCGAACAAACGAGAGCGACATGTGACACTGCTCGCGATCAGCTGATTGTCACAACTGAAGATGACACACGCCTATAGAGTCTGAAACCATCGTTTTCCACGCGCTTATCGACTCACATTAATTAATTAATTAATCAATAAATTTTGCAAAGTGAATTTTTTAAATAAATTTTCTTTTTAGATTGTTCCAATCTTTTTTCACATTTCATTTATTTCTTTGGCTGTGTAAAAATTGTTCAGACACCTTGTATGTACATATATGTAGAGACACACACACACACACACACACAAATCTCTTTTTCATCTTGCTGGAATTAACTAAGCGGCCGCTTGTCAAACTTCTGGAACTGGCTTATCAGGTTTGGTCTGCCTTTCATCTCTTCGGCAACGCGCGGGGAGAAAATGAAATTGCGATGATATCGCGGTTTCATGAATATAATTGCACGCGTGTTCGGAAATCTAAACGCGGCTCTCTCCGAGCATCTTCATTCATTCGATCGGTCGATCGGTCGGCTGACCGCGAGAGAACGTCGCTTCGTATTATACTTAAGCGATTATATTGGCGGGTGATATAACGCGAGACGTGTCATCCGCATGCCAGCTTATCACTTGTAAGTGTATTATATGGACCAGTGGCGCAAGAAGTCCACAACGGGGTCTCTGAACTCCAGATACGATCTCTTCGTGGCGCTATCTGTCTATCTGGCTTCCAACACGCATACTTATTCTCTTTCTCTCTCTCTCTCTCTCTCTCTCTCTCTCTCTCTCTTTCTTTCTTTTTCTCTTTCTCTCTTCGTGGTTGCATGTATGAATTCGTTTGCGAGATGGAACGTTCACGCCACGCATCAGCAACGGACATTCACACATTAACGGCTAATGTGACTGAACTACGTGCAGACAATTGTTTTATGTTTCGATTAATTTTTTTTCTTTCGTAACCTCCATGTTGCAACAGTTCGCTTCCCCCCTCCCCCTCTCCATAAAGTTTCTTGTGAATATTACGTCGAAATGAGAAAAACAAAGACCGACGAGTAAAACACAAAACGACGTGTAAACACGATGCAGGTCAAGCAGATTCTTTCGGTCAAACGTTTCCGGGGATTTGCGCTCAAATAGGAGCAGCAGCACGTTTGATCGCGTGACGTTTCGCTTCGCTCCCGACGTTTCGCCGGCACGAAGAGAATTGTGTGTAACAACGTCGCCGTGTCAATTTTTCTCGTCTGTTTGCGCGTCGCGCGAGCGCGAATGTGTGTTACGTAACGTGTTGTTTCTTTTCGCGTCAAATTTATATCGCGATTGGAACACTGACACCGACCGATCTTCTAAAACAACGACGTCTCGTAATTGCGAAGTGCGCGGCGCAAAGATTTGATTTATCTTTGACTCAACTCTTTTTTTTTTTTTCCCGACGACAACAGGCTGAACGCAAAAACGAGTCGCAAATAATGCGCAAAATGTGATAGAACATATATTTTCAAATACACGAGTCGTTTCGCTACTCGGATTGACGGATAAACATGTCGATAAGTTCTTCTTTTACGTTCTCGTCGGCGAAGCGAATCGAGCGCATCGGACATCGACGGACGATGTGATGGGGAACCGGAATTAATCGTAAATCATAGTGAATTTAGACGACGGAACTTATTTATAGCACCCTTAAACGAATACGGGATTCATTGCGCGCTTCTGTTACCGTATAGCACGATTACGACGGCCATAAAAGATAGGCTCACCACCATCATAAAGCGCTGCGTGAAGTGCGCTGTCATCGTTGTGATTTTTCTTTGCTTTTCGGCGAGAACGAACGCTATTTGAAAGAGTTAATACCCGTCTGTTGATTCTCGCGAAGAGATACGATTTGCGCATCGGCGCGAACAAATACATTGCGAGATATCTCGCGAGAATCTCTCTCGCGTTAATAAATTTTTTTCCGAAGACACTCAATGCACTTCACTCATTTTACTAACAATATTTAGTTTTTTTATTTTATTCACAAACGGGGGGATTGTATAAGTTTCGATTTATATTGCGAAAATAAAATAAAATAAATTTCAATAAAAGAGCAAATATGTAAATGAAAAAAAAAAAACGCAAATAACATACGAATAAATAAAATATTTGCAAAACTAGGTAAAGACTCTGCGAAAAAAAAAATAACAAAACTTTTATATCGATCGATATAATAATTTTTACGGTAGAATTAAAAATGGCATATCTTTTAAAGCGCACGCATATATTCGAGTTCGGCTTTAATCTCGAAAAGGTGCGGCGCGCAATCGACCCTTGGGGGGGAGGCGATGCGTGAGCGATGAGCAACACGGGTCGCGCGATTGAAGCTTGGGCCTTTCTGCGCGCGTTCCTTCGAATGGGCTGGTTCGTTAAGCGCTGTCGAGAGAGGGTCGGATGTGCATCGGCCGGTTAAAATGTGGGGCAGTGCTGCGGCTAACGTAACGTCCTTGGTATTCGCGCGGCTAATACTTGCAGCCAACTTGCTGGCCGCGCGTGTACACGTTGCTCCGAATCGCGCTCCGGAAGATCACGCGACGCGTGAGGATAGATCGCGCCAGCACCGAGCCGGGGAGAGTCCTTAGACTTGGCTTCGCTGCCAAAATCCCCGTCCCCAGGGAGGTTAGGAAAGTCGTCTTTTTTTTTTTTTTTTTTTTACAGGAAACACAGTTCAATTGGTTCCCCCGACCGCCATTTGATCGCGTCAATGAGTTGGAAATTGAAAAATTGCAGTCGCCGAAACAATTTGATTGTGTGTGTGTGTTTTTTTTTTTTTTGTCGAGATATGGCAATTGACCAATGTCAATCAACTCAAAATTGACTCCGCGAAAATGCATCGCGATATTTTCAAAGTTACACGATCGCTCGTCTCTTTGCTGAGCGAAGAATTTTGCAGAGCGAGCGTGTTTCTCGCGGGTGTGTTACATTTACCTACTTCGCTATCACAATTATCCCCGTCGAGTTTAATTTTAGTCGGCACCTTATCTGAGCGCAAAAGAAAGGGGCAGATGCGAGATGCGCGACGAAGAAAAGAGAGAGAGAGAGAGAGAGAGAAAATGAAGTACGTAAGTTTTATATGATAAAACAGTGTCGATTCGTCGGGCCGGTCACGGTTTTTGCGCCGGAGCAATTATCGCGGGTATATTTGCTCGAGCGTAAATCGAGACCGTGCGCAGCCTCCGGCGTGCCGCGGCACGAGAGAGAACGATTTGCGCTCTCGTCTTCGCGATAAAGGCGAGCGGAGAGACGTGTGTTCTCCTCGTGACTCGAGAACGCGCGCGCGCGAGAGCCTTACGTGGCGTGGCGCGCGGCACGTCGTGATTTAGTCCGAGAACGCCTCGTTTAACCGCGATCGTTAACCGGGCCGGCTACGCGTGTTATATGGGCGTGATTCTCGTGTCACGTATCGTAACGCACGAACAGCGCGAATCCCATTCTCCTCCGTGTTCGACGAATGCGAAGAGAAACAAATGCGCCGGGGATGCGCGCGAGCAAGGGCGAAACGAGGGGGAAATCCGCGTTGAAATCGTTTCGCCTCAATCGCGCCACAATCGCCGTCGTTAACTCTCTCACGAACGACGTGCGAATACCTTGGACCAATTTGCCGCGTTTTTTGAATCAACCAACGCCCTCTCCCCTCCCTCTGGTGCGCGCGGTTCGTGCACCAGAAAATTACACGTGCGGACAAAAGAGACTGTTGAGATTTAACAACAAATTTCAGCTCACGTAGTATCAAAGTAGCGAAGATTAATTCGGTCGCGTGCGAGCGAACCGCGATGTGCTGGTGTTCTCGTGCGAAATACATTTTCTAACTTATTTTGAACGTTTAAATTAATACACGTAATAATTTGATTTGAATATCAAAGTATTGAATTTTAAATTGAATTTGAATTCAATTTGAAAAATTCATCTAGAACACTTAGTTTGTGCGCATCACATACAGAAATACTCAATTCAGCCTCTCCTCTCTCTTCATGGAAATTAAAAAATCTATTGCAAAAAAGATCTTGGCCATCTTGGCCAGAAGTCAAACCGACTCTCTCGCACTCTCGTGTAGTATTGAAATATTTTTATCTTCTTCTGTTTGATGCAATAAATTTAAAAACTCGATTACGCGTGCTTGTATGTATGTGTGTGTGTGATATTTAATTAATAATACAATTTTACATTAAGTAAAGTTAAATTTATTATCAATGTATTATATATATATATATATATATATCTGTTATATATATACATTATTATATATATACATATCATATGTGCATATGTATATACATATATATATATTAAATTATACATCTCATATTCTTTAAAAATTAAAACTTAAAATGTATTCTACAACGTCATGACATAAATTTAAGATCCAAGAATATGGAATATGCATCGTGTTATATCAATTATTCATTAATTCGAGTTCGAGGATTTCTATTTCTATTTTCAGAACAAATTGTTTCGATCGAAAGTGAACATTTTCGACAGAATCTATAACCCTTGACATGGAGCAATAGATTGGGATAAAATTTTCACACGACTATATTTTCGAATGTATTTAACTCGGCATATATATACATATAAAAATCTCTTTTCTCTTCCCTCCCCTCCCATGTAAGTTTCTGTGAAACGCATAATTTATAAAGATATCGTACAAGAAGAATATCACACACATCTCCCATATACGTGTAATAATAAAGACGATAAAATAGAGTACGTGTCGTCGGGTTTTTCTTTATCGGATAATCTTAATCCGCTACAGTCTCGTTGAAGAAGCGTGCAAATTCGCCTCGGGATTGGAAAACCGCGCATTACCACGTCTCCGTTCGTGCATTGGCAGGTTATCACACGTGCGCCGCGAACAGGATAATTTGTGTCGAACGCGTGACCGTTCTGTCGTCGATTTATGTACGGAATAGGCTCGCGCTTGATGTTTATCTAAACTGTCGGTCGATCTCTCTTTCTCTGTCTCTCTCTCTCTTTCTCTCTTCATGAAGCCGGTTTATTGCACCCGTAAATAAGTACGTATCTCGTATGTTATCCCGATCACATAACACGTATTCACGTGTGAGAGACTCGAACGTCGGCGCGCTAATTTCATGTTTTTTTTTTGTTTTTTTTTTTTTTTTTGCGGAACACATATCACCTTGATAAATCTAAAAAATCCTGACGTCGTACGAAAATCGTTTCTTTTGCCTGTCAATCAGTTTTATATTGACAGGCCGAGAAGATTAAAATTTCGTGCCACATCTGAAATATTTAAATGCGATATTCCCGTATCTAGGGAAAATCCTAGATTTCCTAATCGATAACAATTAAACCGTATCGCGAGATCTGCATCTGCAAATCTTCGCGTTCTGCTTCGTAAATCAGCGAGATGTCGATCGAATTATAAGAAACTCGGATGCGTGATGCCACGGGCAGCGCGAATGTTATGCGTCATAAATCGATCTCTAACGGAACTCGAAGAGAGAGACGATAAAACCGTGGCAGCGTGCGTATAAATGAAAATCTTTCTCTCTCTCTCTCTCTCTTTCTCTCTATCTTTTTTTTTTAATCCTCTTCTCTTCAGCGCATTAAAAATCTAAAAGTATCCGAGTGTAAAGTGGAATATTTATATGTTCGCGCTGCGAAAAAAACTAATTTCAGATTTCGCAAGAAATCTTCAAAGTGAATCTTTGATATTGCAATCTCGCGGCACCGGAAAATTATTTTACGAATTTTACATATAATTTACACAACATTTATATCCCACTGACGCCTTCGTCGCGTCAATAAAATGATAAGAAATCTCTCGCGCATTGTTGCGCGTACTCGATGCGGCGCGAGTTCGCTGAACCTCGCGAATGAGTCCGCAGATTATGGACTGATGGTGCACGTGTGTTCTCTAGGCTGATCGCCGTTCGTGTGTGTCGCCAAGACACCAATCAAGAGGTTTCCTCATAAGGATGTCAAGGCCACGACCTAATGGGAGGTCGTTGCCACCAATATGTGTGTGTGTGTGTGTGTGTGTGTGTGTGTGTGTGTGTGTGTGTGTGTGTCTTTTTCTCCCGTCCTCCCTCCTCTCTGCATCTTTCTTTTTCTCTCTCTCTCTCTCTCTCTTTTTTTACCTGTATCTTTCGCTCGATCCACCGTTAGTACCATCCGAAGCGTGCGTCTACGCAATCGTCATTCTTTGCGCATTCCAAAACGACAGTCATGCATCTCTTCTCCCGTGCCAAACCTAACGTTACCGAGCGCCGGTGTTGATTTTCTGTAAATTCTGTCGTGGTTCTTTCACTTCGTCGTAGACGAAAACTTGAACCAAAACAATAAAACGTTGCTCCCGAATTTGTACACTTTGATGATTACGAAAATCAGTTTTAAATGTACAAGATAATGTGCGCGCATATATGTATAACTTCGCCATTATGTCTCCTATTTTGAGGGGGGAGAGGGGGAAGGACGTCGCAATTTCCTTTTCGAATACGTTACGTAAAACGACGTTTCGTCAGCGCAACGAAAAAATTGTACGCTCATCAACGTGGGGCGAAAGACAAAAGACCATCGGTCTTATCTCGAGTGTGAGCGCGCGTGCAGCGCTCACGAACACACGCGACATTGGCATTAGCGACTCGTATCGTCGTGCCTATAAATATTCAGCGCGCATCGCCGAGATTCGGTATCGAGAACCATTTTTGTTCGCTTTGTCGACACCACATCGAAGGAAGTTTCGACGCTGAGAAAAGATCGCGCGATCGAGATCGATGAACCGTCGTCGATTTATTGTATATCGTTTGACTCGAGTATGTTTAACCCGAGAAGTGTATTATAAATTTTTACGATTAAGTCAGGTTAAACGCGCGCGCGCGCGACGTAACTCGCGCGATAAGGATTTGCGTGTAATTAAAAGGTGATAAGCATCTCGCGAGTCTATTATATACACCGTGAGTCACAC
>NW_018020692.1:372781-379145 GCF_002006095.1 Pseudomyrmex gracilis
ACTTTCCTCCTCGCATGCAACACGGCCAGAGTGAACGAACAGTCGCTCCGATGTACAAAAGTGCAATCGAGCCGGGAACCTGTTCCGTCGGGCTCTCGACATTTTTTGCGCCTAACAATTAATCCAGTGCCACCTTAGGTCGCTTGCGCAACCGAGCGGGAACTGTCGCTTTATCGCCGACGCATTTTTCACGTCTCGTTCAAATCCGCGTATTGAATGTCTGCAAACCCGCGCGCGGCGGCGTTGGGTTTTCGTGTTACAATCGCATACGGAAATATCGCCAGACGACCGATAATAGTTCGATAATTGAACGAATCACGACGGGGAGAAGATTGAGTCGCGACAATCCGTCCGTAAATCAGGCGTCACCGTTTTAGTGAAGCTCGTATTATCGCGGAAAAAAAAAAAAAAAAAAAAAAGTTAATGAAATCTCAAATCCCGACTAGCGAGAGCAAGACAAATCTGTCGTTTATCGGATTTTCTTTGACGTAGAATCGATGCGACGTTTTTGCCTCGACGCGCGTTTTAGTCACGGATTGCTTGTGCAACGTTTAAGTCTTGTGCAATGTTTATCTTTCAATAGTAATTTTGTTTGCGCGCGCGCAACGCGCGCGTGTTAGATGCGATATAAATGATTGCGTCGCATAAATTTTCCAATTAGTCTTAGTATCTTTGATCTTTCGTCTGCGCGAAGATTTATTTGTTATTTTTTTTTTGTGCGTAAAGGAGTTATAAATCATGTAGCAATTACGATAGGCCAACATTTTTATACGATCTCGTGTGAATTCGTAATCGCTGCCACGGCCAACGAATTATTTCGCCGATGACATTTTCGCGACATACGTGTACAAATTTCTGGAAAAAAATTAACCAATTTAAAAAATTGCAATTTTCAAGCCGTGAGAATATATAAGATTTTAACGTTACGTGGTTTTTCGCGACATTATTTATATATCTTCTTTCGAGCTTCTTTCAGAGAATGTAATTCAATAAAAATACGAACAATTCAATTCGCGAGAAACAAGTAGGTTTTAATCGTAGAAATCTTCAATATTTTTCATTCTTTATGCGGACGCGAGATAGCGCAGATCGCGCAAAAGCGAGCAACACAATCTTTCTTATCGGATACCAAAACGAATCGTTCTTTGTTCGAGTTCAATTTGATCGTCATATAACATCGCAGTTTTCTGTCGTTCTCGAACGAGATACGTAAACTTTACGTTTCGCTGTATCTCTTTTCCTGCCGATCGCGCTGTCTCTTCTTTAACAATCTTTCAGAAACCAAAAAAAAAAAACTTAACTGTGATTGAACGCATTTAGAATCGCTCCGATCTCGGAGCGGAGCGTTTAAGTACATAAGCTTGTTCACGTGCGGCGAAGCGACCGTGCCTCGTCGAACGAGGTATCCAGGCTGACACCCACGCCGAACGTTTTCTGGGTCGAAAAATCGCTCGCGCGCACCGCGCCGCTTACTTCCGCGTGCCCTGGCCGCGCGCGCCGCTCTCCGGTGTTGCATGTCGGCTCGAATAAGCGACGATTGCGAGCCGGGGGACCAGGCCGGGGTTCCGGGTCGGTTTTTCGCCCTGAAAACATCGCGATTGTCGAGGCCCGGCCTGGGGCCGAGGCGAGGCGTGACCGGTTGTCCGTTTTTTTCTCCCTCCCTCCCTCTCATTTCTCTCTCTCTTTCTCGCCGCCGCTCTCTCGACGTTGTCATCGTCGTCGTCCTCGTCCTGTCTTTCATTCGGCTCTCTATTTTCTCGACTGTGAGCCTCTTCGTGCACGCACACACGGGTGCTCACCCGCAAATTCGCGCCGCTCGTTCACGAGACGCTATTATCTACGCTAGCGTAATTTTCGCCGTCTCTCTGTGTCAAACCTGGCTGGACGATAATAATTTCAGGTCTTCAATGTCAACCGGAGGATGAGTCTTGTTATTTTTGTTTTCGATGACGACCGGCTTGTCATTTAGCCGACGTCTTTCAATTTAATTCGATCCTCTTCTCCGTTTTGCACAATAAAAATCCATATAATAGTTAAAAGCCAAAGAGCAAACGAGAGAGAGAGAGAGAGAGAGAAGAGAGAAAGTACGATTATATAAATTGACATCAAATATCTGTTTCTCTTTATTACACGGTTTCTGTTCAATCAAATCAACATTTGATTAAACACCGGACGATTTCACAAACGCACATACGTACTCAATATTTGCCGGACGGAAGGTAAATATATTCTATGCGAACGGACGAGGAGAGAGAGGGGAGAGAACGTACACACGTCGATTAGAGTCTGCGTATAAATGCAATCGAGCCTCGCGCGTGGAGTCCGTCTTATACACATGTCCGAAGAAGAGAGTCTCTACTACCCGGGCGGCGCGGCAGCGCGTCGTCGTGAAAATAAACGCGAGCGCGCATGCAAATTCTCGAGGAGGAGTGCGCTTGCTCTACGCCTCCGTGCGGCTTAATGTAACGTATGCGTTATACAGCTTGTTCGGACAATGGTCACCCTGTGCGGTAGCCGTGACGAGAGCGATCGCGGCGAAACGCCTACGAGCGTGTGTGTATTACACGCTCTTCCAGTTCGCCGTCGTTTTTGCGCCCGACAGAGATCGCACCTTCCATTACTCTCGGCTTACAGCGAGAACGGGGGAGCGCTGATGAAAACACACGCGCGGGAGAAACACACCGCGCAAAATTGTCCCATATTCTGTGATCATGTTTCCGGGACGTTTGGCGCACCGGAATAACGATCGTCGCGCCGACGTGTGTGCCGCGCGTTTCGTGGTAGTTGGTGAGATGCCACGGGATCGATCAACGGGGAATATTATCTTCTCTTAGCGAATTTTGAAACTCCGTTTGTTTTTTTGTTTTTTGTTTTTTTCCGCGCGGAAATTCCTTCTTCCAGCCGCGACGAAGTATCGAAATCGAAATACCGTTCCGTTTGTTAACCCTTCGCGGACGAACGATCCGAAAATGGATCTGCTAGTTGGACAGACTGGGTCTGTGAGACTCCCCGCGCGACTTTAAAATCGAATATCCCCGCGAGAGATCGATATTTTTTCAATTTTGATTTTTTTGAATCGAAAGTTTAAACGATTTTGCGTTGATAAAAAAAAACAAACAAATTGAAAAATATCTATGTGAGTGAAGATGTAAGCGTTTAAAAAAAAAAAAACTAATCTACTAGAGACACCGGTTTTGAATTTTTTTGGGTGGGTCTGGGAGACTCGTGTCTGTCCATGAAGAGTTGTAACTCTCGCACCTCGGATCGGTATCGTGAAGAAGAATCTTGTAAAAAAATATGTTGTAGAGACGAACGAACTAATTTGTACGACGCTGGGGCTGGCTGCCGTGAGCAAAGCAGTTCTCCTCCTGACTTACATCACCGCGAAGATTGTTTCGCGATGAGGCACTTCCTGAGCTGGGCGGCTCTTCGCGACGTTAACTCTCTCGCAAACTCCTTAATTACATAGTCATATACGTTTCCTAACTCGACGCGGTCGAGCTTCGCGTGCGTTCGTCCAAGAAAGCCGTTTATTGAACGCGTCACGATTATCTGGGAAACGTTCGCCCTCGCGTTAAATCACGTCCCATTAATCATTAAACCAATCCCCGCGCGCGCTCGTAAATTCACGGGAATATTCCGCGACGGAGCAGAATACGCCGCGACGCTGCTGGCCGTCAACGAGAGAATAAGGCAGAGAGATGAGCGCGCATATAGTTGGACATAGACGATTAAGAAGGCGCGGTTTCCTGCCGCCGGTCTTTGTAGAAGATTAATCACGATCTTAGAAGAGCCGTGTTTGTAGCGGAAAGAAGAACGGGACAGGGATGAAAGGGAAGGAAAGAGGAATGGGGGGAAGAGAGATAGAGAGAGAGAGAGGAGTTCGCATAAAGGATCATTTGAATAGATACGCGCGATCATTAGCGTCGTAATAATTAACCGCCACTTTCGTAATATGAAAAGCATTCCGCGAGTCCGGCCGTGTGTTTCCGCTGCGTGTGTTTCTGACCTAGTGAACGCAGTCGGATTAAATAGAAGGGGATATATCTCGCGAATATAACAGGCGCGCGCGTTCCACGTACGCGAAAATCCATAACAGGCTACGCGGGAGCGCATGTAATATAATTGGCATATATCGTATATATGTGTGCGCGCAATAGGAGTATAGCGTGTATTAACGATGCGTCGTAAATACGGTGAAATACGAGACGGAATAACGAATATTTAACGTTAACTCGAGTGTGTGCGTACACTTTGCGCAATGCGTTTCGCGCGGGATTTGCTCGCGCGCGTTCCACGCGCGCGGAAATCCACGTGGAAAATTTATTATAGCGCCGGCAAAGCAACAACGCCGAAAAAGCGCACACAACGGTGTGTGTCGATGATAATTCGTCTCTTCTACTCTGCGTCGCATTCGTCGCGAAGATCATTTTTTTTTTCTGTATGACGAACTCTCTCGAGAGAGTCTCGCGGCTCTTCGCGCGCGCGCGCGCAAAAACTCCCGTGCGAACCCGCGTTTCTACGCATCTCTATGTGACGGCGACTTATTCTAGTCGGTCGCCGGAGTGAAACTTCAAGTACACTTGTGCTGTTTTTTTCCTTTGTTTTTTTTTTTTTTTTTTTTTTTACAGCGCACGCGCGGTCACAATTAACCACCGCGACGAAGCGGATAAACGCGTGACATCCGCGATTCCGTGATTAACTAGGCGCGGTTTCCGGCCGGCCGAGTTCATTAACGATTGATTGCATCCTTTGGGAAAGGCGACTCGAGAAACTCCATTCTTATATATGCGTCTCTTACGAGACGATATCTCGCAACGCGCGTAAGTGTGTCAATCGTATCGCTCGACGGTCTTTTCCCCCCCATCGACCAATAAGTGTGTTCGTTTTGTCAGTGTCTGATAGATTCGAGAGATTCTCTCTCGGTTCGAACATTCGCAATTATATAAATTGTTAAATACCACACAAACACGTACATCCTTAATAATTCCGGTTTATTCTGTGAAGCAATTTGTTACTGTTTGTCGTTTTATCGAAAAAACGTCGCGAAACATTTGTCTTGTCTAATCTACTATTTCGTACTTGGATTTTCGCGCGGAATTAACAAGACGATTAACAAGAATTGGGTCAGGCTTCGCCAAGTCAGGCTTGCTTGCGGAGAGAGGCGATCTTTCGTTCTTTCCTCGAAGCGTCCCGACACGAGCTATTAAACTTCGAAACAGGGTAGTCATTGAACTCTCTTCTTCGAAGATAGAACTCTCGCGTGTCTCCGTATATACTTATGCGAGTATACATGTGGCCGCGCGTATGTTACGTACGTACATACGGTATGTGTATATTCCAGAATGACGCATTTTGGTTTCACGCAGCGAGCGAACGGGCAAGCGGGCGGGCGGGCGAGCGCGCGCCGCATAGACGTGTTCCGCGCGCTGCGTAACGCACATATTGTAAGTAAACCGTGGAAATACCAATTATGCGAAACGTTCGATACGCG
Source organism: Pseudomyrmex gracilis (assembly GCF_002006095.1). Taxonomy (NCBI): domain Eukaryota; kingdom Metazoa; phylum Arthropoda; class Insecta; order Hymenoptera; family Formicidae; genus Pseudomyrmex; species Pseudomyrmex gracilis. The sequence goes on from NW_018020692.1 coordinate 378,276, forward strand.
TTACGAACTATGAAATTGCTCCCGAAATCCGCAACCGCGCTGCGCTGCAACGGGGCATACCGTGTGTTAAATTATCGAGATATCGATTGTCATTACATAACTCGAAATTGCGGATTTTTTCGGACGCGCTCACAAGAGAAAGATTGAACAATTAATACATCAGAAAACCGAAGATTGAAAGACCGAGTCAAGATGTCGGTGTGTGTAAAATACATTATTGTTACTCAATATATAAAAAAAAACAAAATAAATAAAATTAAAAATATTATTTTTATTCAATAAATAGAACAATAGAATGAATTAATTAAAACATTAAAGGTTAATGGTCTGGCAATGTGTCTAAGTATGTAAAACGGTTGTCGGCTAAAAAATAAATAATCGAAATAACTAATTACACAATAATGACACCAGAAAATCAACTACCAGAGGCGAAGCAAAACGAGCGAATGGCGAGTGACGCAGCTTCTTGCGATCAGCTGATTGTGACAACTGAAAATCACACACGGCTACACAGTGTCCGGACCATCGCCTTTCCACACGTTCGCGCTCATTGGTTCACATTAATTAATTAATAACTCAATAAATATTGCGAATTTTGCAAAATGATAAATAAAACTTTTCTGTTCGGATTGACTCAATCTTTAAACTTCGACTCAAAATTGTTCAGACACCTTGCACGCGAATAGAGAGTTTTCTCGACGTAAAAAATTCATTATATTATAGTTGTAACTCGTCGATAATTGGAATGTTAAATAAACGGCAGTACGAGTATTATACAAGTTGTCAATGTATCTTATTTATTGGAAAATAATATGAAATCAGACGTTTCGATCAATCTTTGTGATCTTCATCAGTGATAGTCTGTTAAAA